>NC_136263.1:195321567-195324067 GCF_964187855.1 Myxine glutinosa | reverse complement strand
CTCAGTGCCCTCTCTGGCACTGGGCTACCCGGGTCCATCCTCCGGATCCTCGGGCCCCATCCACAACTCTACCGGCTCCCAGAGCCCACCTGCGGCCTCACCTGGCCGACATCCTCACAGTGGTGGAGTGCCCAAACCAACTACACACACTAACAGGCTACACGCCCAGCCATTTCCACAACACTAATGCACCCATCCACAATACCATTCTGTCACCCGCACCACAGATGCCAATATCCAACCACAATTTACCTGTACCCTCTACCTAACACTTACACTACCCGCCCCGGGTACTCGTGAAAGGGGTCCACTCTTCCCCCATCCACACCTTCGCACCATGCACACCACTCCGTACCACTTACTCCAACTCTCTCCACACCACCTTTACTTGCACACCTGTGCTCTCACACCTGGTGCCACCTGCACCCTTCTCTCCCCAAGCGCATTCGCACTGATCCACACACTCACTACTCATACACTGCTCCACACACCTGTCCAGTTGCACACCTGTGCAATCACACCTGTTCAATTCTCACACACACGGCATCATCTCAGCTAACTACTCCCTTCTGAAACTTGCGCTTCCCAGTCGTCCCTTTAACCTATTGCGCTCCCTCGTCATTATAATCCATACTAATCTACCTGCGTCCCCACTACAGGTATCAGTCACTAACTAAACTTAACGTTACCTACTGTCATCTTCGCTAGATCCCTATCAATATCCTAACCCACCCGGGCTAGTTTTCACTGCCATAAACCCCATAAACTATAGCTCCTTTGCCCCACATGGGAAGGGCGGCAGGGATGCCAGCCTTACCCACCGGGCCCATCGCTCACTACCAATTTTGCACATCAAATTTCAACAAATTAAAAATTTGCCAATCACTACCCATCATCTGCCAATCACTACTGCCAATCCCTTGCCAATCATCAAATTTTGTTTTTCTCTAATTTTGGGTCCAAAACACTAACCTCATCACCCAGTCTACTCACTAATGCCTCTCGGTGCGCCAATTCCTGTCCAAAGCCCGGCTTCGTACAACCAAGCCATGAATGCGGGTTGTTTGGTGCCAGCGGCTGGATACGTCCCGCACTCGGTGCAGGGACGGGGGCTTACCCGGGCCGAGATCCCACGCACCATCTCGGCGTGGAGCCATCCAATGTCCCGATCTCGACCTGCCGGACTGCCTCAACAAAAAGTGGTCGCCATGACGACCCTTTCTATCGGGCTGCCCGCTCCGCCTAGTGGAGCACGGACGCGGCCGTTCAAAGCGAGGCCCAGCACGCACCGAGGGCCCGATTCGGCTAAAAGTCGCTCTAACCTCTAAACCTGTTACCGTCGATGCTTCACCTGGACGCTTACACCCCGCAGCCCGTTCCTTGCTCACACATCCAGCCGTTTCCATGCTCCTCGTACCTTTCCTTACACACCCAGGTACACCCATTCCACTCACAGCCTTGGTCACACACCTGACCACCGAACACTTTGGCACACATTCGTTGGTCGCACACCTCACCAACACACCTCTTCGCGCCCCCTCCTCTGTCACTTCCTCTGTGACAATCACAGGTGTGCTCTCATTCGCACACCCAACCACGTGCCTCACTACCAATTCCAGCGTGCATTCCCACTCACGCTCTACCATTCCAGGTGTGCATCCTTCCATTCCAGGTGTACATCCTTGCTCACCTGTCACAACCAACTTACGCTCCTTGTCACTCTCACTACTCTCACCACTACTCTTGACAGCGCACTCTTTCCTCATGCACCCGTCCGTTACACACCTCTCTCGCGCACACTCTTGCGCACACTCTCCCGTTACATCCTCTGTAGCACTCACCACACCGCGCTTCCATGTGCTCCCTCGCACACGCGCTACGACCGACTCACTCTCCACAGCACCCTCACTCCTGGGCACGCACTTTTTCCTCACACACCCCAGAGTCGGACTTTCTCGCACACCTCCTTTTTCACACACCAGACCTGTCGCACACTTCACCAACGGCCTCTCACGAACACCCGGGTCCATCTCGACCCCCAAGCTTCTTAAATCCCCTGGCGCATCATACGCACGACCATATTGGTCACCACTTACACCGGGTCCTCTTCCTCTTCGCTTCTCCTCCATCACCTGCGAATCCCTCATCCGGTTAATGAGCACATCATCACGATCCAAACACAGACTTTGGACCAATTCTTTTACTTCCTCCTTTATCTCTTTCTTATCCTCTCTCCGTCGCTTTTTAATTTCGCTCACCCCTTCTTCCACTTCTTCTAATTTCTGCTTCACCTCCTTCATCTCCTCGTGCGCCCCTTTAAGTTCTTCCTCTAACTCCACTTTATTTTTTTCTATGTGCTCCCGCACCTCCCGCTCTTTAACCTCCATCACCTCTACCACCTTGTCCATTTTCCTCGTCAGGTCCTCATGTACCGTCTGACACTCTTTTTTAATTACCCCTACGTCCTTTTTCATCTCCTTCTGTGTCGATTTTAAACCCT
>NC_136263.1:195249067-195316567 GCF_964187855.1 Myxine glutinosa | reverse complement strand
ACCGGTAAGTGAGGTTCCTTTTGGATGGAGGACGACTGTCACTACCTTAGCGAGTGGACACCTGACCTGATGTACGGAATGCAGGTGTAGTTGGTAACCTCAGCGAGTAGATACATGACCCGATGTACGGCATGCAGGTGTAATTGGTAACCTTAACGAGTGGACAAGTGACCCGATATGTGGAATGCAGGTGTATTTGGTAACCGTAGCAAGTGGATACATGACACAATTTATGGACTACAGGTGTAGTTGGTAACCTTAGCAAGTGGACACATGACCCGATGTGCGGAATGCAGGTGTAGTTGGTAATGTTAGCGAGTGGACTCGTGAACCGATGTATGGACTACAGGTGTAGTTGGTAACCATAGCAAGTGGACACATGACCCAATGTATGCACTACAGGTGTAATTGGTAACCTTAGCGAGGGAACAAATGACCCGATATGCAGAATTCAGGTGTATTTGGTAACCTTAGCAAGTGGATACATGACCCGATGTGCGGAATGCAGGTGTAGTTGGTAATGTTAGCGAGTGGACTCGTGAACCAATGCATGGAGTACAGGTGTAGTTGGTGACCCTAGCGAGTGGACACATGACTCGATTTGCAGAATGCAGGTGTAGTTACCTGAGTGAGTGCATGCATGACCCGATGTAAGAAATCACTTTAAAAGGGAAGGCCTCTGAGATGGCGGAGATTTATTTTCTCATCATGCGGCGAGCTTGTGGCAGCCCGATGGTACACCTGCAGCTAAACATGTCTTCCCAACCGGTGTGCAGTCGACTGGGTCGTGGCCGACATGGTAGCCGTGCGGCAGGGAGCTCTCGGGGACATGCGCTACATCCTCAAAGATGGTCTCAAGTGGCTTCCGTTATATGGATGGTACTTTTCACAGGTGTGCTTTGAACGTGAAATGTGCAGGGACGACGTTTGCCAATGAGCATATAAAGGGCACAGTGCAAATGTGGCGTTACCTGTCTCTCTTTAACGTGTGACGTTTGATTGGACAGCACGGCGGAACCTACGTAAAGCGGAGCTTCAAGTTTGATGAGAAAATGCTGTTGAGAAAGCTGGACGAATACGTGAAGATGGATTCACCTGTACGTGTTTACCTGCCTTGCAGCACTCCTCACCTGTGATTTGTCCATGAATATAACCTAAACGTAGACATTATGAACCTTGTTTACCAACATCAATCAAATGTAGATGTATTTATTCATTTTGTGGAGCAACATCCCCTAACAGCTGAAGGTCTTCCTGTAAACCACCGCAGATTTTCCTGGTGATATTTCCAGAAGGAACTCGTTACAACCCGGAGCTACCGCAGGCTATTGAAGCCAGCCAGTCCTTCGCCGGGAAAGAAGGTGAGCACCACTGATGATCCAACTTAAGGTGAAACAGGATGTGGCCTTCGATTCGGCAAATAACCTTGTGTAGTGGTGATTCGTGTGCAGCCTGTGGCTGCTGGTTGCATCATTTTCTGGAGGTGCGGCCGTGCCGCTGATGACCAGTCAGCTGGTACTCATTTTGCTGACCTCGGAAGGATGACAGGCCGAGTCAACCCACCTGGTGTTAATCCAACGGTACGACATTGGCTCGAACTCAGGACCCTAAGATCTCAAGCCGGCATCCTTATCCGTTAATTAATATGTTGATATTCATCAAAAAGTGGAAACCGCAACACGGTGAAAGCTACACTCGGGACCTGCCAGGATGTAATGCGTTGGAAGTCGCACGGTCGTTGTCTGAGTCGGACATCTTCACGAGCTTTAGATTTACGAATTTGGTGTCTGATCCAACTTAAGGTGAAAGAAAATTTAAAATATGCAATTTGGTGTCTGTCTGCTTTTTTGACCGCGATACATTTGGTCGTTACCTATCCATTCTCAACCAAACTTGATTAGGAGGATTAAGGGTCACATGATGGAGGTTGTAGTGACTTCATTTGCCCCCCTTCCCCCAGGAAGTTTACCATCTTGGGCGAAATCCGTGTTTAGGTGTATATCCGTGTTAAGATAGCTCATCGTGGCATTTTTCCAAGGGCACCTCTAATAACAAAAGTAACCAGAACGGCACTCAGTAGAGAGCATACCTCCGTCAGGTGAACAGTTTACGTTTTGTATCCCAGAGTAGACCAGAAAATCACAATACAGAATCACATTTAATTAAAATCATCCGTCCACAACTTTTTGAGATATCCTGCTATGTATCCTTTTTCGCCCTGTCCTGCTATGTATCCTCTCCCAATGGTGAAGAATCACTTTAAAAATTATAGTATCCGGATCTTTACCAAAATCTAATCATTTCTTCCTTGTCACATACGCTACATCTCTGCCGAATTTCGTCTGAATCCGTCCACAACTTTTTGAGATATTTTGTTCACAAACAAACAGACAGACAGACAGACAGGGGTGGAAACATAACCTCCATGCACCTTTGGTGGCAGAGGTAACTAGAATGGCACTGAGTAGAGAGCATACCCTCTGCTAGGCTGAACAGTTTACGTTTTGCATCCCACTGATAGGCCGGATCTTACTCCAACATGAACCAAAATCTAATCATTTCGTCCTCGTCACACACCCAGCCTCTCCACCAAACTCCGTCAGAATCCGTCCACAACTTTTTGAGATATCCTGTTCACAGAAAACCATAGAGGGGTGAAAACATAACCTCCGTCCACCTTCGGTGATGGAGGTAATATTAATAGCATAATGTTAATGTTATTATAAAACAACATTAATACTAATAATATCCCCCCTCCTCAAGGGGGTTTTCCCTCGTTAGATAAATGCTGTGTTAACGTGTATAAATAGCTTATTGTGGGGTTTGTGGGGCAACCCTTCCAGAAGTAAAAGTATAAACCACAAACACGTATGATTACCTTTTGAAACGGTCGCTAATGCTGGTCAACACCAAACTGAAAGGCAGGAAACTTCGCTCTTTCACGAGCCTCGATCTTGTATACAACAAAAAAAAAAAAAAAAAAAAAAAAAAAAAAAAAACTGTAATCTAGATACGCCAGAGAGGATAATAACATGACCCTTCCTACCACTCCCGTAGGGAGTGGGTGTAATAGCACAGGAAATACGAGAAATATCTGTGGATGAGAGGTGTTGGTTTCGTACCATTTCCTGTTAATACAATTAATCGAGCGGCGGCAGCAATGGTTACAACACAGATACACACACACACGGATATTTCTCCTTTTACCAATAGATGCAAAAATCTAGTATAATTTATTTTGTGGCCTTGAAAACAAACAATGTTTGGCTGCCCCAATGGACCTCATTACCAGGGGGTTCTGCCCATGCCAAACTTTCTGGGTCTTTCATTTTGAAAGTCCCATATTTTTGCCAACAAGTTAACATTATCAGGTATGCTCCCTTGAAGGACAATTTCACCAAACTATTGAGTAAGCCGTTAAGTCATGAACTTCCCTTTCGACTTGACATTGGCATTCTACTACCACCTCAGGTCATCGTCCATCCCTACCCTTGATCTTTTCTGCCCCCATTAACCTTCCCCAACCCAACCCTAGAATGGGAATTTTTGTTTGTGGGCCCCCAGCATTAACGTTTGGAATCTCTCCTTTGTTTACCGTGAAGCATCACTATTGTATGGAGCGAGCTTTGGACTTTAGGTTCAAATGCCATGATATGTGACGTTAACTTTTTGTCCATGTTTGCGGAGGTTCTTTCAGTGTCTAAAGAATAGCAAGACCCTTTCCTTTTGTCACCCTTCTTGAGTCTAAACGTGATCCTCACCTCCATTCGTTCACCCCCGAGTCCTTTACCTGTGGGTCCATCTTGTTGACTGTGTTGTCTCGCGCTAATACCTGCAGGATCTGTTGCACGCCGCCACCCCACAGTTCTCTCCTATTTCTACCTCTGAGTGACAACACCCACTAAGAAAATGTTCCACCTTTCACTTGGAATTTCTCCTTTTGGCTGTGACCTTGTTGTACATTCGTGAATTACTGCTTTTCCTTTCACTCCATTTTGTGCCCTTTGATCCTTTCCCTCGCCATCTGTATAAAACGTTACGTGACTGATGCCCTCCCTATGGTTGGTGGTTCAGGTTTAGATGTGCTGAACCACGTACTCACGCCGCGTGTCAAAGCAACGCAAGCCGCCTTAGCTGCACTGCGTGGTCACGTTCGGGCCATCTATGATGTCACCGTGGCCTATGAGGGATCTGTAGACACACAGGGAAAGCGCAAGGCTGCCCCTACTATGCCCGGTGTGAACTCTTTCTATTTCCCTTGCTTCGTATTCCTTTGCCTCGTCTTTCTCCTGTCATTATGCCATTCTTGCTTTTCACTTGGCTGCTTTCCATCATTTCCATCCATTGTTTGAGCTTGGTTCCGTCGAAAGTTACCAAGTTGACTATCAATGTTGTGCGCACGCTCCGATGCAGAGTTCCTTTGCGGAGCTTGCCCACGGGTGCACATCCATTTTGAAAGGCTGGATTTGGACGACATACCGGATGAAGGTTTCAAGCTCAAGCTGTGGCTGCACAATCGATTTCAGAAGAAAGACAGGTGAGTGTGAGCAAAGTACCTTTGATTTGCATCTGTCTGGCTGCATGACTTCAAACTGTTGGTGCTATTCCCAATTTTTCCACTGAATACTCATATGGACATAAATAGTCCTAAAGGTTTTGGAAATCAACACGTTGCATGGATTCATGAGACATTCTCTTCTGAAGATGCCATCAGGTTGGTGTAATTGGTATTCATGGATGAGCGCTTGTCCGATGGCGCTGATGCCCCAGGTTCAAACCCCCAGGTTATTTGTCCTTTATATACAAGACCAGTCTGAGTCGGATTGAAATTTATGATTACACTTTTTTTCATTAAATTATCACCTCCGCCATTGAAGGTGGATAGAGGTTATGTTTTCACCTATGTGCCTGTTTGTCTGTGGGCAGGATATATCAAAAAGTTATGGACGGATTCGGACGAAACTCGGTGGACAGGTTGGGTGTGTGACGAGGAAGAATTGATTCAATTTTGGTGAAGATCCGGATCCAGATCTAATCTTCTTCTTCTCCTCCTCTTCCCTTTATGAGGGGTGAGGTCCGATGACACCGAGCTCCTGCCCTACTTGACCACAAGACTCATCCATTCCTCTCTGTCCTCATCCAACTCTCTCCACCCTCCAACCACCCCCATCTTACTGAAATCCCTCTTCACACAATCCGTCCATCTCAACCGCAGTCTACCTCTTTTCCTCCTACCTTGTTCCCTCAACCGAGCCACTCTCTTTGCCATTCTCTCTTCCCCCATCTGCACCAAATTCCCAGCCCATTTCAGCCGGCATTTCACCAATCTCCAACCTCAGTTCATCCATTCTCCTTCTGTCCACCCTCTTCACTTCCACAATCATCCTGACTCAGTTGATTTCGCAAACCTGCAGCCTCTGTTTTTTGTTTCCCCCCTGTCAGTGCCACTGTCTGCAGACCGTAGAGGTAGGCCGGCGTTACACACGACATCATAACCTTTCCTTTCAATCTCCTTGAATTATTTTTGTCTGCCATTATTCCCTCCACCACGCATTCATGTCGGTCGAAGACCTCAAGGGAGGGAAGTAGAAGACGATCAGAGCAACAATGTTTAATGAAATCGATTACAAACACACAGTGTGGAGCCAGGCTCGAGAATGCACCGCCTGACATGCAGCGGGCAATTTCTCAAGGCACTCGCTACAAAATAAGCAAAAAGGCATTTCATATATAGCAAAATATCAGACAAGAATCTGCGCTAAAGACAAAGCAAAACTGAGCCGTAAAGGCCCACCTTCCATCGTTCCTTCCTGAAGAAGGCCAAACTTAGACAAAAAAAGATGTAAGCATAGGATAATGATTGAATACACATGCTGAATACACAACAATCAAAGGATGTGTAATGTCTATATTTCTTTCCAAGGTTGGTTACGTCCTTGATTTAGGAGACATACTAGAAACTACAAAGATATATAATTAATTATTCCCTTTGTGAAGAAGGCGTTTGGCAACATGTTTTCCCTGTACGTGGGCGGTGAGCATATTATCTACTGTCTGGCACATACATTCAAGGACTTGTTTATTGGGCTAAGGATCCACCCTCCACCTCGAGTCGAAACCACATTTTGTCCACCCGCCTCTGCCTGCAGCTGAGTTCAAATCAGTTTTCAGAAGCACGATATATAATTTCAGATGTTATGATCAATTGAGTCATGGGGTTTAAACCCTAATGGCTAACAGTTCCTCCCTTTGTCTTTACATGACAACTCCTTGGAAAGACACCGTATACCCCAGTGGTCAGCATCCCAATTAGTCACATGCCAGGCGCGTCACTGCGTCACGCATGCTCAAAGAAAGATACCGGCCCTAACTGGCCGTCTAACATTCAACGCATAAATTGTTAGCCATAATTCGCGACGACGACGCCTGGTTAGGAGATTGCTGCCGCCCGGCCAGATCCCGAATCCACCCTCGTCCCAGCGTAGGTGCGACCCGGTTGCCAGCCAGATTAGGGGCCCTCCTTATGCAGGCGTGGTCCTCGTGAATCAGGGCAAACAATCGACGTCCAATGCCATCAAGCCTTGTACATGTGATTGCTCTGTGGAAGAAAAGGAGGCACATTCGTCATCACCAATATCCATCTCCTCATAATCACAAATCTCCATCTCCACATAGTCTGTGTCAACGTCAGTATTCAAAGTGTTGGGTGTTTTAAGCTGAGACGACCCCAAAGTGGTTGTTACGGGTGGTGTAAGTGGTGGTGAGGGTGGTTCTCCCGGATATCCCGGATACATGTTTGCCATCCGCTCCTCACTGCTGGCATAATAGCAATAACTTTTAAAAGAACCTACACTTTCTAAATCACAGGTTAAATCATCCCAACTAAAATCATAATCATTATCAGAATCCCAAGCATCAATAGGTTCATCGATTTCAAGCCAGGAATCATAGATCCCTAAAGCCACATCCTCTTGCCACGAAACGTCGAGGCCATCAACCCAATCGTGGGGGTCCGAGACGATAGAGTTGGCCGGTTCACCAATGGCCTTTGGATCCTTCCCATATAGTGAAAGTAACATCCCGTTGGTGGTGGTGGATGGGGTCCATCCTGTGAAACATTTTCTCACACAAATCATGATTAGGGATTTCATTATAACTACGGTGAGTACGATTCCCACGATTATGGCCAGGCCTGTCAATAGCCATTTTACAATGACCCCTGTCCATCCTCTGAACCAGGCTGATATGCTGGACCATACATTATTGGCTTCTTCCCTTTCCTTTCGGCTATCCGTGAGATCCTGGGTCGCGGCCTTAAGCCGAATGATTGAGGCCTCTATGCCTTCCGAGTGATCTGGGATATATGTGCAGCATTTTCCATCAATTACCCCACATACTCCTCCCTTTTCTGCTAACAACATATCCAAAGCCACTCGATTCTGCATCACCATTGTTCGCATATGCACTAATTCGTCTTCCAATTGTAGTTCTGCGATTCGAGTACAGCGGTGAGCTTGTAATACATAAGAGGCGTTAGCCAGTACACGCAAGGGGTTTACCACACAAGTATCACAGTCATCACAAACATCAATACAGGCATCAGCCAGTTCCCACAAGGGATTTTCAACACAAGTATCACAGTCATCACAAAAATCAATACAATCTTCTGAAGCGCCGGTCACATCTGCCTTGTTGAAGGACCCATTCAGGTCGACGGCCTCTGTGGTCAAGATCATGGTCTTCCGACGGCGGTTTCTTCATCGTCCATCCTGAAAAATACTTTCTTACACACACCATGATCAAATTCCTAGCCCCCCGTCCCACCAATTGGCATTTAGTTACCTTATCTCTCAGATGGTTGGCTTATTCATAGCCGCATTTCCTGTCTTTTCCATTAACTTTTTATAACCTTTTCCTCCACTTCCTCAACAATTCCTGCAGTCACCTGTCATTGACAAATAATCCATCTGATTCGACTTTCCAATCCAATCATCTTTGCACTTTCCACGACCTTCTTCACACTTCCTCCCAAACCTTTCCTTCAGACACAACCCACATGAGTTATGAATACAATTTCCCCTTTCAGGCACGTGTCTAGCCACTCACAAAGTGTCCATAAGACAACGTCATCATATTTCACACCTCAGCTCTCGAGACCACCCAGGGGTCCCTTGAGAGATGCATCCGAATGTTAATCAGCTCTCGAGAGCTCAATTTTGAACAGGGGTAAAACTAGCAATACTCAATTCTGCCAAGCAAGAGGCCAGAGCAGTATCACTCCCTCTTCCCTCTGCCCACCATAACTGGCAGACAGACAATGGCGAGCCATAAGCCCCAAAATGACATTGCACGAACCCTTTCAATACCTGTCTAAACCTACTGCCATTTAACGACGCTTCCCAGATGACGGCTCCCATACACTATTCTGGCACAAAATTGTTGCATCCCACAGATGCCACGATTATTTGAACAAACTCATTTTCCTAATCCACCCTTTCAATTTTCATTTCAATTTAAAGTCAATCCAATGTCCTCTAATACCTCTCTTAGCATCCCATGCACCTGTTGCAGACACCTGTTTTAGCCTCTGGCCCCAGATAACTCTCTGCCGGTAGACCTTAACGGTTTGGTCGCCATATGCATATGTCTCCGTGTTCGCCCATGCCCTCGTGTCCCCCCACTTGAGGCGTGACACGGCAGGTGCAGTGCTGGCAAAGCGGTATATTAAACTAAGTGTGATTGCCACCCCTAACAGGCGGTGGTGCAGCATCCTCGATCTGTGGTGGTGCGTTTGAGGTGTCTGTGTTTGTGGGTATGGCCAACTTACAATGTGTGGCATGTACCCAGGACGACTTGCCCTCACAAAACACCGCTGTTGGTGTGATCAGAAGAACTTGGTATGGCCCCGTCCACCTTGGTTCGAGCGCAGTCTTACGGGTGAAATGCTTCACCAGCACGTAATCTCCTGCCTCGAAGGTGTGGATAGGCTTGCTTGTTGGCTCCGGCAGGGCCTCCCGAACACGTTCATGTATGCTGCGCGCCACATGGGACAGACCTATGCAAAACTTTAGAAGCATGTCATCCATGATAGGTAATTCAAGGGCTGCCATATCCACTGGCGCCGATACCGGCAAACTCATGGGCCGACCCATTAATATCTCGTGCGGAGAGAGACCAGTGGTGCGCCCTGGAGTAGAGCGCACGCTCATTAACGCTAGCGGAAGGGCCTCCGGCCACTTGAGGCCTGTCTCGTCGCAAATCTTTGCCAACTTACCTTTCAGTGTGCCATTCGTTCGTTCTACAAGTCCCGCCGATTGCGGGTAGTAAACACAGTGGAACGACTGTATCACTCCCAAGGCCTTTAACACGGCTTTAATGACGTCCCCTGTGAAGTGCCCGCCCTGATCGGATGACACTTTCTGCGGGACGCCGAATCGACATATAAAGTGCCGCAAAAGGCACTTGGCCACCGTTATAGCGTCAGCCTTGACGCATGGGTAGGCCTCCACCCACTTGGTGAACATGTCCACCACTACCAATACATGCTTAAAGGACATACAAGGCGGTAAATTGAAAAAATCGAACTGGATATGACAGAACGGCCCGACGGGAGCCGGGTGACCCGCGTTGTGGCGGCGCCTGGGGGGAGCCCCCCTATTATGCCGTTGACATATAGCGCACGAGCGACAGACCATGGTAACCGCAGCCGAAAGGCCTGGTGCTGCCCAGGTGGAAGTGACCTGCCTCATCACCCCCCTATGGCACACATGGCCATTTTGATGCGCCATGCGTGCCAACCATGGCAATAAAGCTCGCGGTGCCACGGGTTTGTCATTAATCGTCCACATTTGTCCTTCTGCGGGGCGCTGAGCTCCCAATTTAATCCAATCTTGATGTTCTACGTTTGAGGCCACGGCTTGTAATTGTATTACATCGAACTCTGTAGGTGCGGATGTCGGAACGTCTGTCTGGGCGGTCGCTTTAGCGCCCTGTTTGCGCGTAACTACTGGCATATTATACCCAATCTGTTGGTTTGCCGCTTGTGCTGCTGCTTCGTCGGCTCGGGCGTTTCCACGGGCCACAGCGTCGTCTGTACGCTGGTGACCTCGGCATTTAACTACAGCTATTTCACGTGGAAGCATAATACTATGAAGCAGATTTCGCACTAAGTCCCCATTTTTAATGAGTGCTCCCGCTGAAGTGAGGAACCCTCTCATTTTCCATATGGCCCCTTTGTCGTGGACCACTCCGTGTGCGTATGCCGAATCAGTATAAATTGTCACTGCCTTTTCCTCGTTTACTTCGCATGCTCTCGTGAGTGCGTACAGTTCAGCTTGTTGTGCTGACCAGGTGGGCGGGAGGCGGCCGCTTTCGACCGTCTCCGTATCCGAGCATACTGCGTACCCAGATAACAGGGATCCGTCCCAAGCCCGTTTGGCTGAACCATCGACGTAATAGGTGTGATCGGCTTCCTGTAGCGGTGTGTCCTGTAAGTCAGGCCTTACCGTTGATATTAACTGGACCACGTCCGTACAGACGTGCGGGATTCCCTCCTCCTTTGTTGGCAAAAGTGTCGCTGGGTTAAGAACGGTACACCGCATCACCGTCACGTTGGGTGCCATAATTAATGCCGTTTCGTATTGCATCAGTCGAGTGGCTGTGAGATGCTGTGTGTTTCGCTGTTGTAGTAGCGTATGGACGCAATGCGGTACCTGTAAAAGGACCGGATGTCCCATAACTATGTCGGCCGTCCGCTCAACTGCGTATCGGGCAGCCGCCACGGCTTGTAAGCACAGCGGAAAGCCTTGTTCTACTGCATCAAGCTTTTTGCTGAAATAGGCTACCGGACGTTCCCTATCTCCATGAGTCTGAGTTAACACGGATTGCGCGAATCCCCCTACTGCATGGGTGAAAAGTGTGAAGGCCTTTTTATAGTCGGGAAGGCCCAAGGTTGGGGCCGTTACCAGGGCTCGTTTGAGTCCTTCGTAGCAGCGTATTCGATTTTCCGTCCAGTTCACCATCCGTGGCTGGTCGTTTTTCGTCGCCTCATATAGAGGTTTTGCTAGTAACGCATAGTCAATTATCCATGTACGACAATACCCTGCCATTCCCAAAAATCGCAACACCTCCCTTTGTGTACGAGGCAACGGGGTTTCCATGATGGCCGTGACCCGGCTCGCGTTGAGCTCGCGTTGAGCTCGCGTCTCCCATGCGAAATCGCGTGTCCCAAGTATGTAACTATCTCCCGCACAAATTGCAATTTTTCCCGGCCTACTTTGTGGCCTTTTTCGGCTAGCGCATTTAACAGTGCTAGTGAATCCGTCTCGCAGGCTGCCTTGGATGGAGAGCAGATTAATAAGTCGTCGATGTACTGCAACAGCACCGAGCCGCCTTCCAATTGGACATCTGCGAGATCGCGGTGCAGCGCTCGTGAAAACAAGGTAGGGCTATCTGCGAAACCCTGCGGAAGCACTGTCCAGGTGAATTGTCTCCCCCTAAAGGTGAAAGCGAAGAGGTACTGGGACTCTGGAGCTATTGGTACTGAAAAGAAGGCGGAACACAAGTCTATGACTGTAAAATGTGTAGCATCTGGCGGAATGGAAGTCATCAGAACTTCTGCATTTGGTACAACCGGATGAATACCCTGAATTATTTTATTAATCTCTCGCAAATCCTGCACAAATCGCCACTTTCCTGTCATTGGTTTTGGCACTGGGAAAATGGGGGAGTTACATGGGCTATTAGTTTCGATTATTATTCCCTGCTGCACGAGCGATTCTATCACCGGAAAAATGCCTGCGTCAGCCTCGTGCCGAAGTGGGTATTGCCGAATGTGTGGTAAAGGTAACCCTTCTTTAATTGGAATCACCAACGGGGGTGCATTCCTAATGCGCCCTACTTCATTCTCGTGTTGCGCCCATAGTGACGGGGTGACGGTGTCGAGCAATTCATCGGAGTCCCCTGGAGTCGTGGGGACCGCCCTGACCATATGTGCCGCTTTGGGTGGCAGTTCCACCATCTCAAATCGAACTCGTCTGTCCTGAGGTGCCAAATTAATTATGAACCCTTCATTGTTGTCCAACACATGGACCGTTCGGTGTTCAACATTGTATCGACGCCTTACTGGCGTTTTCCGCAGTCGGTCCATCATCCATCCAATGCTCTCGGGTGGCCATCCTCTGGCGGTGCTAAGGGTAACATGCGCTACCATCCCCTCGGGGTACTTAGCCTTTGATCTCTGGCGCGGCGACAAGGTTACCGTAATCCCAATGCCCTCTCGGCCAATCCATATGTGTGATAATTGAAGATCAGAGGTTTCCCCTAAAGCTGCCGCAACCATGTCTAAATAATAATCATCGCTTCCAGTCGCGTCATAACATGCGGTGCAATGCGGCGGATTATATTTCAATTTTGTGGCTATGTGGTGTTCTTCTAGCCAATCACGAATTTCTTGCGTTTGCGCGCCAATCGTGTCAATCACATGGGTCCATGTTGCTAGAGCCCCTTCCTCCAACCGCCACCAATACACGGTGGGGCTGGCGCGCTGCAATGCCATCATTAACAAATCACGGTTCGATTCTCCGACGTCGACGTATACACCTTCTTTGGTGCACGCAATGTTACAACCTAATCGACACAGCAAATCCCGTCCTAGTAAATTAGTTGGGGCAGTAGTGGTCATGAGAAATGCATGCTTAGCTTCTAGCGGTCCGAGCATTACTCGGGTCTCCTTTGATACGGGGAGAGCTTCTAATTTTCCTGAAACGCCCTGAATTTGGACGCTTTTGTGTGTGGGTTTCAAAGTAGGTAGTTGTCCCTTATTGATACAACTGCGAGTCGCACCAGTATCCACTAAGAATTGTAGTGGTTGTCCATTTACATCTAACGTCAAGGTCGGTTCCTCATCTGGGGTCATTGTTATCAATGGACATTCCTTTGGCGGCCCGCATTCGTCCCGTCAATAGGCGTTTCCATATGACGGCCCTTGCTGTCCCTGGGGTCCTCGTGGTCCCCTTGGATAATTTGGACAATCCCGTCTCCAGTGGCCCATCTGTCCACATTCAAAGCATGCCCCTCTCCCTGGGGGTCCCTGTCCTGGACCCCCCTGTTGGTGTGGCCTTCGCCCCCCTTTGTAGGGAGGTGGGCGCCCCTTGCCCTCCCCTCGGCATTTGTTGGACTGGGGCACAAGGCCCGTATGGCATGCCCGAATTGGGGGTAACCCATGGGGTGGGGCCCATATTGGAGGGTCCCCATTGCGGTGCCCATCCTGGCATGGGTGTTTGTGATGGCCAATAGGCCGGTGGGGGACCTGGCACAGAACATGGTGGAGCAGCCCATTGGGGTTGTTGGGGTTGTTGGGGTTGTCTCCGCATCTGATTTCCTGGCCCACTAGGCCCTTGTGGTCCCCGGGGTACTTGCATCACAGCTGCCTGCAGTGCCGGACCGAGTGTCTCGTCATCACTTGACTCACTCTCACTGTCACTTCCCATTATTTCTGCCCCCTTTTGTTTCTTCTTCTTGCTCCCCATTGTTTTTGTTGCTTGTTGCTGGGCCAATTTTTCCCTTACCAACATCTGCAACATTTCTTCTTTAATTTCCTTCTTTTCCTCCAAAGAGGAGCCCGGACATTGTTCGAGTTTTGTACATAATTCATTGGTCCCCATTCCTTTCCAAACGAAAAGGACGGCATGCACTTGTTTTTTTAATGCGGGCCGAAGCCCTTCTACTAGGTAATTGTTCACCAGGGGAGCGGGTAGGTCCTCGACTTGGATTAATCCTAACCCGCCCCATCGAGCTATCGCTTTTTCTATTCTCTCTCGATAGTCGCCGATAGTCTCTCCTGCTTTCTGTTTTATGTTCCCAATTTTTCCCCAATCTGGCCCTCCAGGTGGCGCGAGCGCATTGCCAATGTTGGTCAGGAGATGATTTTTCAAAATGACCCAATCGTTTCCGGTCATGGGTGGCACCCGAGCCATGGGGTCATCTATTGGCCATAATGAAAGGGTTTTAGCCTTTACCCATACCTTTGGTGGCAATATAGATGCTCCCAAATGACAAATATCTCTCCAATCTGGGGCATCCTCTGTAATCCAGTGACGGAGCAATATTACTATATCCAAAGGTTGGTCGATCAACATTTCCTGAACCCTCTTTTGCATGGCCGTTAAATCAGATTCTTTCCAAGGCACACGTTCCCTTACTACCACGCCGTTTGCGTCTATTCCCACGCATCGCATGGGGAACACTCCCTTTGTTTCTATCGCACGTTGCACTGGTGCTTGATACTCCACTAGTGAAGGGTATACTTTCTGACCTGGACCTATCGGGGGTGGAAACCCCGGGGTGTCTGTGCCGCTATCTCCATCGTCCTCGACTTGAGGGGCTGATGGTTGTGGGGTCTTTTGAACTTTAGGGGGTCTCCCATTTGTTTCCCCTATAGCGCCCTGGTGTCGGGTACGTGCCTTAGATCCTGGGACTGGACCATGGGGGGAATAGGAAACAGGGATTTCATCTTCCTCATCCTGTTCCTTCTCATCGGAATTAATCCGGGCTACCATTAGCCTCTGACTTGTCTGCGCTGCGAGCGCCTTCATCTGTTTATTTTGCTTCTTTGGACCCTGTTTGCGCTCATCCTGGTATTTGCCCAACTCTCCTCGCAAACTCGCTTGTCTGGAGGCTGCCTGTCTCTTCAAGGCCTCCACCTTCCACCAACTATAGACCTTCCATGAATCGGGTGGGAGTCTCTTCTTCTTCTTCTCTAGGGCATCTAAAGCCCCATATAGCACATCTAACCTGTCTATTGCAAATGACCCTTCCTCTGGCCAAGGCGTATTCAAACCCTCGGTCAATATAGTCCATGCCTTGCTCGGTTGCAAAGCAGCATACCCATACTCTCTTTTCATGTAAAACGCTGGAGTGTTCTTCAACGGCTCTCCCTCCTTTCCTACCTTATTACCCATTCTCGCGAGATCTCGCGAGATCTCGCGAGATCTTGGAGACGGCGGCAGGGATTTTCGAAGCTCCACACGGTCTCCACATTTTTCGAAGTTAAGTCTGTTCACAATTGTATTTTGTCGAAACTGTATTTATCTTTCGGTGTGTGAAGTTATTGTGTGCAACTTTGGTTGTTTCTCGGTGTTTATCTTTCATAAATTGATCGTCTGTTTGCCGTGTCGCGAGCAAGGCCTTGTACAGTGTGCACTGTACAACCTTGAGGCTTTGTTTTTCTCTCAGTGGTCCGTCGTTTGTGATCCAATAACTTTCGTTCTCTGTATTCCCAGTCTTTTCACCCATAGCCTACTTCCTTGTGTAAATCTCAACTTAAAAAAAAAAAAAAAAAAAAAAAAAAACCATTTCCTTCTCTGTTCTCATTCGTTTATTCATTCTTATTCGTTCGTTCGTTCTTCGACCACGTGTTTCTCCCCCATTTCCCCAGATAGTTTTCACTCATTAACCTTCAATGTTTACACTTTCCCCTCAAGTTATGTATTCCGTCATATTTTATAACACCTTTTTCTTCTTCTTCTTTAAAAGGCTGCTTTCGACTTGCTCACCAAATCAATTCATCCCAAAAAAAATATCCATCTCCTATAGTGCCTTTGTTCTACATTCCCTAAACTCTCCTGCACTCCATCCTCCATCCAGCGTCCTTAAACGTATTTTTAACTCGAAGGTCACAAGAAACTCATTTTGCAATAAATGTTCGTTTCCCAAAAATCGTACACTTTCAAAAATCCAATCTCACCCCTCCCCTCCAAATCTTCCCCATAACCCCTCCCCTCCAAATCTTCCCCATCACCCCTCCCCTCCAAATCTTCCCCATCACCCATCCCTTTCAAATCTCCCCCCTTGCCCCCTCCCTCCTAAACTACTCCCTCACCCCTCCCCGCCAAGACGCCCCCTCGCCCCTCCCCTCCTAGACTCCTGCCTCACCCCTCCCCTCCAAATCTCCCCCATATCCCATCCCTTTCAAATCCCTCCCCTTGTCCCTTCCCTCCCAAACTCCCCCCTCACCCCTCCCCTTCAAATCTCCCCACCCTCATTGCTTCTCAATTTCCCCCCGCTCACTCCCCCTCCTCAAAGCGTCCTCCCCGCTTCTTCCCCCTTCAAACTCTCACCTCCATCTCCCCCAACCTTCTGCCTCGCTCTTCCCCCTCCTCAAATAACACCTCATTGTGGCTCACCCAATCACCATCAAACCTTTTGTCCGCCCCATCCTTCCCTTTCTCCGAGCTATTCTGAAATCTCTGACACACCTTCAACAGCTCTCCCTACCTCTTCCACCTCTTCCACATCTTACCCTACCCCTCCTCCCCCCTGTTCTGTATCTGATGCTCCCCCTTCCTCTTCATTAACGGTATGGACCTCAAACATCCGGGGCCTTCGTTCAAACTTAACTGATCTCTCCATACAGGTTGCTTCTGTCAAACCAGACGTGATCTGCTTAACAGAAACTTTCCTCCTTTATGATGTCTCTGATTCCATAGTATCTCTCCCGGGCTACTCCCTCCTCCGGTATGATAGACCTGAGCCTCGTCCTGGAGGCGGGGTTGCTATCTTTATCAAAAACTCTCTTCCTCACTCGCCCTGCACTGCACTCTCTCCACCTCACCCCCAGGAATACCTCTGGCTACGGCTTCCCCTTCGCTCCCACCTCTTGTTCATATGTGTGTTGTACCGTCCACCAAACAGTGATGACTCCATCTACATCTCGCTGTCTGATGATATGGACCAACTTCTATCTACTCATCCCAACTCTCTCTTCCTCATATGTGGTGATTTCAACTGTCATCATGCCAGTTGGCTGGGTGTGGGTACCTCTCTCACCAGCCATGGCTCCTCAGCAAAGGACTTCTGCGACTCACTGGGACTGACACAATCTGTCAATTTCCCTACCCGGATCTCAGTCAACGGAACATCTTCTCTTCTGGACTTGGTTATGACTAACTTCCCTGAAAATGTCTGCTGCTCTTCTTCTGCTCCGATCGGATCATCTGATCATGTCCTTGTTAAAGTGGACATCTCTCTGACCATCCTCAGGGAGCCTGCTCAGCGTCGACGAGTCTGGCATTTCACTCAGGCCAACTGGCACGGTCTTCAAGCAGCCATCAATCATCTGGACTGGTCTCCCATCTCTACCACCTCTGACATCAACTCATCCTGGGAATTCTTCCAAAGTAAATTGCTCTCTCTCATGCACAGATTTATCCCATCTCGTCTTCAGTTGTCATACCCTTCCTCCCGTCCATGGTACACGGAATCTTGTGGTGAGGCTGTTGCCCAGAAACAACTTGCCTTCGTCTCCTGGAAAGCAAATCCAACGGAAGGAAATCTCATTTCCTTTCACAAAGCCCGAAACAAGTGTGTGTCCACCCTCAGGAGAGCCAGGAAACAATATCTCTCCGTTCTCAAGACCGAACTCTCTTATCTGTCTCCCTCTTCCAAATCCTGGTGGCGTCTGGTCAAATCCGTTTCTGGTGTTTGTTCCCCCTCCATCCCCTCCCTTACCTCAAACGGCTACACAGCTGACTCCGCACGTGAAAAAGCTGAATGCCTCAACTCTGTGTTTGCCTCTAAATCTTGTGTCCCAAACCCATCCCTCTCTGTACCCACCATACCCAGTCGTACCCTGCTGCTCCTGGACTCCGTGTCCTTTCCTCCTGACAAGGTGGAAAAGTTTCTGTCAACCCTCGACTCTGATTCTGCAACTGGACCCGACGGCATCAGCCCACGGGTCCTAAAATCCTGCTCTGCTGCTCTATCTCACCCTCTCTCTGTTCTCTTCACCCTCTCTTTTGCTCAAGGTCAACTGCCATCTGCTTGGAAATCAGCCAACATCACCGCTTTGCACAAAAAAGGTGCAAAAACAGATCCTAGCAACTACAGACCAATCAGCCTTCTCCCAATTATCAGCAAAGTCATGGAATCCATCATTGCTTCTGATATGAAATCTTTCCTCTTCTCCAATGGCTTGATCTCTGATCATCAATTTGGTTTCAGACCAGGTCACTCTACTCTGGACATGCTGCTTCTGCTGTCTCAACAATGGATGGAGGTCCTCAATGCCAAACAGGAAATTAGAGCTGTCTCCCTCGACATATCACGTGCCTTCGACACGGTCTGGCACCCCGCTCTGCTCACCAAACTCTCCTCCTTTGGTATCCATGGAAATCTCCACGCATGGCTGGCGGACTTCCTCTCTAGTCGTCGTCAACGTGTGGCCCTGAATGGGTTTCTCTCATCTCCTCTTCCTGTTCAGGCTGGAGTTCCCCAAGGCAGTGTTCTGGGCCCCGTGCTTTTTCTGGTCTTCATCAATGATCTCTCTGACTCTCTCGAAAATCCTCTCTATCTCTTTGCTGATGACTCCACTCTCTGCCGCTCCATTCCTCTTCCCTCAGATCGGCAGTCTGCTGCCTCCTCACTCTCTGAAGACCTGGACAAAATCACAGACTGGTCAAACAAGTGAAACATGTCTTTCAATCCTGACAAATCTCACACTCTTACTATGTCTCTCCGAAAAGATCGACTGGACAACCCTCCCATCTACTTTCTCAACAATCCTCTCCAAGAAGTTCTGTCGCTCAAGATTTTGGGTCTCACTATCTGCCATGATCTTTCTTGGGAAAACCACATTTCCAAGCTGGCCTCCAAAGCCAGTCGCCGACTGGGCATCCTCCGTCGTGCGAAGTCCTTCCTCGGCACACCTGAGCTCCTCACCACATACAAGGCTTTCATCCGCAGCTCAATGGAATACTGTTCTCCCCTATGGGCCGGTGCTCCTGCCTCACACCTAGCTCGGCTTCACGCTGTTGAAACCAAAGCTTTCAGAATTATTGGAATCTCCCGCGATGAAGCTATCTCTGAGGGCCTTTCACTCACTCACCGCAGGCAGGTAGGTGGTCTTTCTGTCTTCTACCGACTCCTCTCCGGCCTTGCACCCCCAGCTCTCTCTGTGCTCTGTCCCCCAAATATTCCTACAGGTCGCACAAGATCTGCCAGCAACCCTCTGATGGTTAAACTGCCGAAATCTCGGCTCTCCGCTCACCTTCACTCTTTCATTCCTCTTTTCTCCCGCCTCTGGAACAAACTCCCTCACTCCCTTCAATCCCACTCCTCCCTCCAGGTCTTTAAAACAGCTGTTCACCACCATCTCTTATCTTCCCCCATCCAAAACCTTGATCTTTTCTACCCCCGCTAATTCACCCCAGATCCACCTTGTTTGAAATTCCAACTTCTTTCCTGGAAGTCCTGGCAGTGTCCATATGTTTTATACCTCTCCCACTGCTCCCTTCCCACGCCCCCCCCCCCAAAGCCCTCGCCCTCTCTCAGATCTCTCGATGTCTCCATGTCTCTCGGTCCCTGCTCTCAAATGTTGTGTTTGTGTCCTTCCCCCTCTCTCCCCATCTTGTCTACCGCTCCCTATGTTATATGTTTTATGTGTCGGTTTGTCTTTCTGTGTGTTCATGTGATTAATGTTCGCTCTTTCACGAGCCTCGATATTGTATACAAAAAAAAATAAAAATAAAAAAAAAAAAATTCTTCCTACCTTCTTGGGTTAATCCCTCCTGGTAGTCCTAAGATCGGGTCGCCCCCCGATCTCTAGCCTTAAACGCAGTTCTCACGCCGGAGTAACTTAACACCTATTATCTATCTCCCACATATGGGTCTACCTGCTTCCCACGCAGGAAGCTTACCTGAAGGGTATCCCTCCTTATCTCGGGCGCCCTGTATAATCGATTCGTTACCCACTGCTGCTCTGGTTAGACTAAATATGGTTCGGAATACAAGCCAGGTAGTACAGCCGACAGAGGTCCACACATCCAAAGTAAGGCAGGAGGCTTTCAATTTCGATGTGCAAAAATGCTTACCCAAATTAGGTGCCGGCAGGCCTCCTTCCCGACCTGGAACGTGAGGGTCCACCTCGTCTGCACACCTGGATGATCCCACTTCTGACACCAGATCTGTCGGTCGAAGACCTCAAGGGAGGGAAGTAGAAGACGATCAGAGCAACAATGTTTAATGAAATCGATTACAAACACACAGTGTGGAGCCAGGCTCGAGAATGCACCGCCTGACATGCAGCGGGCAATTTCTCAAGGCACTCGCTACAAAATAAGCAAAAAGGCATTTCATATATAGCAAAATATCAGACAAGAATCTGCGCTAAAGACAAAGCAAAACTGAGCCGTAAAGGCCCACCTTCCATCGTTCCTTCCTGAAGAAGGCCAAACTTAGACAAAAAAAGATGTAAGCATAGGATAATGATTGAATACACATGCTGAATACACAACAATCAAAGGATGTGTAATGTCTATATTTCTTTCCAAGGTTGGTTACGTCCTTGATTTAGGAGACATACTAGAAACTACAAAGATATATAATTAATTATTCCCTTTGTGAAGAAGGCGTTTGGCAACATGTTTTCCCTGTACGTGGGCGGTGAGCATATTATCTACTGTCTGGCACATACATTCAAGGACTTGTTTATTGGGCTAAGGATCCACCCTCCACCTCGAGTCGAAACCACATTTTGTCCACCCGCCTCTGCCTGCAGCTGAGTTCAAATCAGTTTTCAGAAGCACGATATTGTTGCGAATATGGAATTTGGCCTCCATATCCGCTTGTAAATATTCCCCTATTTCCCCAATACTCCCCAACTATCCCCAATCCCCCATTCCCTAGTCCCATTGTCTGTAAACAACACTCTGTAGAACCGACCTTCCCCTTTTTCCCCCATTAAATGTCGTGCCCAGGTCCACCGCATCTCACGTAGACAACTTTCGGACATCTTGCTAGTTATTCTTAGTCTATGTCAGTTAAGGACTCGTTTCCATTAATTCCGACTCTTCGTTGCACCAGAATGTGATTATATGGCACCAGTAGTGAGTTTAGGACCTTCCCATACCTCCTCCCATCTTCTTTCCCAAACAACAACAACTACAACTACAAACAACAACTACAACAACGGCGCTGCGCGGGGGAGTGTGCGTCCTCACACCGGCTCGGTTAGCCGCCATTGACGATGCGCTCCGACGGGGTTACCACGAAGGGGCTCCTTGTCAGCCCCTCGTCAAGGGCGGAGCCGGTAACCCCCCCCGCACGCACCCAATGAGAAGCAACGTGCCGATTCCATCTGGGGCGGAGCTAACGAGCCGAGGGCGTGTCACTCCCCGCCGGATATACGCGGCGACTTACCGGACGTGACGTCAGATGCGCCCCGAGCTTGAAGAGGAAGAAACAGTCGTGACCTCCGAGCGCTGTGACCTCCCTGCATCTACTGGACCGTACAGTACCCTGTCCTTGAGCCAAGAGTGCACCTTGAGCCATCGATACCCGCTTTCCTTGCCATCAATCCCCGTGTGAGTCAGCCTTTTGTCCCGTTTATCTGTCGTCTGTTGGGGTTAATATAAGAGTGTGTCTAAGTGCTTGTCTTTGTATGCTGTACCTCTCGTCCCTGTAGTCTAACCTTCCGCCATAATATAACCTCCTCCGGGGGTCTTGAGAACCGTATCCCTGGTGTCGTGTCATTTTAATCCCAGCCGTGTGTCCTTTTCCTTCATTGACCTAGCGTAGCGCGACTCGGCAACGTTCGAGTATAATCGGGTAACTTGTGCAGACGTGGTCATACCAAACCGCTCGGTAAACTAACATCCACAACCGCGTCTGTAACAATATATAATTTCAGATGTTATGATCAATTGAGTCATGGGGTTTAAACCCTAATGGCTAACATTCACACCTGTCCGAATCATCCTCTGCACCTCCGCCTTGAACTTACCATCCCCGGTCACTGTCCCTCAAGATACTCAAACCTATTTTCATGTCTGATCTCCTTCCCATCTGACCTGATATTCATTTCTTTTCTCTGCTGCCCTCCGTCTTCTCCATGCTCATCTTCAGCCCATGTTTCTCAAATGCCTCCTTCCACTCTCCCAGTACTTCCTGCATCTCCCACCTACTCGACAACACAACAGCAAGATCGTCCGCATACAACATCCTCCCCATACTACCCTTCATGTTCACCATCCTGCTTACCTGCTCCATCACCATGATAAACAGGAGTGAGATGAGAGCGCCTCCCTGCCTCAAACCGATATCCACATTGAACTCCTCCGACATCCCAGGACCAATTAAAATTCTTCCCTTCATTCCCTTGTACATCCCTTCCATCAAACTAACTTCTGCCTCTTGCACTCCCATCCATCTCAGTGTCGCCATCACCATCTCTCTTGGGACAGCGTCATAGGCCTTCTCCAGATCCACAAATCCCAACACCATTTCACCTTGCACCTCCAACCTACTCTCCACCAGCTGTCTCAGCACAAACATCTCATCTGTCATTCCCCTACCCTTTCTGAACCCCTGAAACACCTGTTGCTTTTCTCCAATTTCCATCTCCACATTCTTCCTTATCCTCTGGTCCAGAACCCTCTCCTGCACCTTCATGACATGACTAAGGAGTGTCAGGCCCCAGCACTTTCCCGGATCTTGAACATCGCCATTCCCCTTACATATTGGCACAATTAAATCTGAACCACAAACTCATTAACTCTTAATCTAAAATCAATCCTTCAGCACCTCAGCCAGGAACTTGACGGATAACTTGGCTTTTGCAACGTCTTTCTCCTCTTCACTGCCCTCCTCGGAAACCTTGACGATGGCCTCCAACTCCTTCTCAGTCTGTTCTTCCCCATGCGAGGTGATGAGCTCCTCCAATTCTTCAGGCTCCATGTCGGCGAAGCCTTCCCCCCCCCCCCCCCCCCCTCAACTCCCATGCCAACCTGGCAATTTTCCGCCTGGCCTCTGTGCTGGCGGGAAAATTCATACCATAATGTCTGTCCACAGAGGCCACACTCACCCCTTTTGTGGTCGGGAAAGCAGCTCCACTTTCTGGCTCAAGCTCATCGCTTTTTTTCTCCCTTTTGGGGACAGACGCATCTCTTGCACTACTCGTACGCTAGGCCCTATGATTGACTTGAAACAAATAGCACAAAAGTTCACGAGAGTGAGGAATCGCAGCACGTAACGGCCGCAGGATGAGACGAAAGAGTTAGACACTGGACACTCTGCATAGACGAATCTGTGCAGGGGATTGTGGGTAGGTTGAGGTGGAATGGCTAGCGTGCCCATTGTTTGTGCGGTGGGGGGAATGGTGGGGGCGAATCCGCGAATATTGGGGCTCTGTGGGGATATATGTTGATGTACACTACATGACCAAAGTATGTGAACAGCCGAACATCACACATCTCATTCCAAAATCATGGGCATTAATATGGAGGTGGTCCCCCCCTTTGCTGCTATAACAGCCTCCACTCTTTTGGGAAGGCTTTCCACGAGACTAGATGTTGGAACATTGCTGCGGGGATTTGCTTCCATTCGGCCACAAGAGCTTTAGTGAGGTCGGGCACGAATGTTGGGCGATTAGGCCTGGCTCGCAGTCGGCGTTCCAATTCATCCCAAAGGTGTTCGATGGGGTTGAGGTCAGGGCTCCGTGCAGGCCAGTCAAGTTCTTCCACACCGATCTCGACAAACCATTTCTGTGTGGACCTCGCTTTGTGCACGGGGACATTGTCATGCTGAAACAGGAAAGGGCTTCCCCAAACTGGTGCCACAAAGTTGGAAGCAAACAATCGTCGAGAATATCATTGTGTGCTGTAGCGTTAAGATTTCCCTTCACTGGAACTAAGGGGCCTAGCCCGAACCATGAAAAACAGCCCCAGACCATTATTCCTCCTCCACCAAACTTTACAGTTGGCACTATGCATTCGGGCAGGTAGCGTTCTCTTGGCATCTGCCAAACACAGATTCGTCCATCGCACTGCCAGATGGTGAAGCGTGATTGATCACTCCAGAGAACCCGTTTCCACTGCTCCAGAGTCCAATGGTGGCGAGCTTTACACCACTCCAGCTGACGCTTGGCATTGGGCATGGTGATATTAGGCTTGTGTGCGGCTGCTCGACCATGGAAACCCATTTCATGAAGCTCCTGACAAACAGTTGGTGTCCTGACATTGCTTCCAGAGGCAGTTTGGAACTCGGTAGTGGGTGTTGCAACCGAGGACAGACGAATTTTACGCGCTATGCGCTTCAGCACTCGACCGTCCCGTTCTGCGAGTTTGTGTGGCCTACCACTTCGTGGCTGAGCTGTTGTTGCTCCTAGACGTTTCCACTTCACAATAACGGGACTTACAGTTTACCGTGGCAGCTCTAGCAGGGCAGAAATTTGACGAACTGACTTGTTGGAAAGGTGGCATCCGATGACTGTGCCACGTTGAAAGTCACTGAGCTCTTCAGTACGGCCCATTCTACTACCAATGTTTGTCTATGGTGATTGCATGGCTGTGTGCTTGATTATATATACCTGTCAGCAATGGGTGTGGCTGAAATAGCGGAATCCACTGAATAGAAGGGGTATCTGCATTCTTTTGGTCAGGTAGTGTATCTTTCATTTACTAATTTATTTAATGTAAAAATTCACTTGATCATGATGTCCTTGTCCGACGTGATTAATGTGCAAACTCTCCATGATCTTCATATCACTTCAGATCCATTTTGTATATCTAATTGATGTTTTGGTACATGTCAAACGGATCACTGCCCGTATAACGTTACGCTTTGCATTTGTGTTCCCTTCTGACTCGAGGCTCATGGCGGCATTCTATGGAGACGGACTTGGTGAATTGGCATTTCCGGCCAAAGGAAAGACGTCTTCCGTGGGTCTACATGCCAATCTTTCCTCCCTGCTCATCTCCGGAGGTCTAAGCCTACCCCTGCTTCTCACATCCACGGGCCGGAGAGTGTACTGTGGGACGTGGCTTTATGGTACCCTGTTGGGCTGGCTTTGGGTACTCGTGAGACCATAATACGAGTATTTCCGTGAGACAAAGGAACAATCACAGAGGTGACATTACCTGGGTGTGGTTCCCCCTTATAATTATGAGGAATTTACCAATTACGATTGAAAAATGTACTGCTTCCATGTAGGGAGGACTCTGCCCCTGAAAAGTCTGTTCTCGACCTCGACTGCTCAACTCAGGCCATCCAACATCCTTACTTATGATATTTTCTGTCCCCGTTAAACCTCCCCTAATCCAATGCTTTTATCCGCTAGTTGCCCTCTTTTTTTTTTCCCCCCTCTCTGCTCCTGTTTTCCCATTTGTTCATATACCTGCTTTTTGTGTCCGGTTGTTTCCCCCACCACCCCTCTGTCAGTACATTACCTTTACGTCCTTTGCCTCGCTCTTCCTTCAGTTTGGTTATTGCTTCAAAAAATATCTTTCCTGAGGTAATTCTCTGGGAAAAGCTACCATTTCAAAACCTGTTTTGTGTGGCTAGTCCTTTCCACCAAGGCCTCTGACGCCAGGTGCCTGCCTAATAAGACAGGTGAGTATGTTGCATGATCATGTGTTGCAGTGATGTTTTTCTTAACCATCACAGTTCTCAAAGTGCACCGTTGTAACCAATGTGTAGGAGTCGGTCGGGCCAGGGTGAAGGCAGAGGCACCTGTCCAGAGGCTGAGGCACCAGGCCGAGGGTGAAAGCACCTGTCCAGAAGTCGAGTCATCAGGCAGGAGGTGAAGGCAGCTTCACCTAGGAGTAAAAGGTTCATCGAGCATGACTCGTGTTGCAATTCCTGTGAAATAATCACATGGAGAAGCAGACGAGCTAGAATTTGTTTGCACACAGAGTTTGTCCATCATCTCCGGCGTGTTATTAAATTTGTTCTTCAAGGGCTCGTCAAGATTGCCAAACTAAGGGGACGAAGCCCTTACATTCGAGGTTGATCTGATCAAAGGGCTTTTTTAACTTCATGTGCTACGAGGTTTTAAAATGTTATGATTATGAGCCAGTGATGGTGAAGAGCAGGGAATGTCATTCAGTCCAGCATTTTGGGAGATTTTAGGGTTCACCGTCCAGTATTGAACAAACACATGAAAATGCCTATCGTGTTTTCCTTTTTAGCCACGAGAGGGAAGCGTGGCCTCGTTTTGAGCTCCAGTCACATCCCAATGTGGGACATGACATCACGATGTGGGACATGACATCACAATGTAGGACATGACATCACAATGTGGGGCATGACATCATGATGTGGGGCATGAAATCCTGATGTGGGACATGTCATCAGAATGTGGGGCATGACATCACGATGTGGGACATGACATCACAATGTGGGACATGACATCACGATGTGGGTCATGACATCACAATGATGAAGCCTTTCCTGGTGTAAAAGTACAGTAAATCTGCCATACATGCCTTTGGCTTATCCTTTACACAGTTCGTTTGTCACCTCTCAATCGGTGACATGTGATGAGATGACCACATGACCTACTGCGCTGACATGCCAACGTGAGACCCCACTCGCCAGCCCCTCTCCAACACTGTTTGTGATCTCAGATGTATTCCGTCGCTATGGCAACCATTGTTAGTTTTGATAAAATATTGTACAGTCTCTCCATTGAATTGCATCTTCATTTGCAGAAATCTCCTTCCCAGTTATATAATGTTTGTTTGTTTTCATTTGCAATCTCGTCAAACCATTGGCTTTTCTATAAAGGAACCGGGTCCTCCACAGGTGTTTCTCAGGTGGTTGTGCATTGATTAACAGGCGATGTATGGTGGTGGTGGTGGTGTGTTGATTGCTCCGAGTGAGTCACCACACTTGGAAAAAGAGGGAATGTATGGAGGTTCATCGGCATTTGTGAGGATTTATGGTGCTTTATAAGGGTCTACTGGGGGTTTATCTTCCTGGGATGTGTAGGTTCGCAAGACCATCGAAAAGTCTTGTGTGTTCATATGAAATTTTTTGTTGTATTTTTTCCCCCCAGACAAGACTGAGTGGTTATCTCTCATTTGTGGAGAATGTCCTGTAAAGCTGAATTGATTAGACTTCGGTGAAAATCTGGATCCGATTTAATTTTATGATTTAAATTTTACTCGCCATTGCGAGATGGGGCCAAAAACAGTATATATTACATGATATTTCAAAAGGTTGTGGATGGGTTATGACAAATCTTGGTGGACGAGTTGGTTAGGTGACAAGAACAAGCCGATTCGATTTTGGTTCAGATCCGGCTTATCCCTAAACTGTTCAGCCAGGTGGCGGTATGCGCTCTACCGCCTGCCGTTCTGGTTTTACATCATGCATTTGTAGCACCAGGAGAGGAGTGGGGGGGGGGGGGGGGGTAACAGGTGAGGATTATTTAATTATTATTTTAATTCCGATGGATCATTGTACAGTATAGAAAATGCAACTAATTCACTCCAGGGAAGCTTGGAAAATGTATTTGATTTTCTCGCAGGGCGTCCATAATTCCTCTCGGGTCACTTGGATTGATGAGAGCCATGAACCCTTGCAGCGACTCATCTCTGTCGGCCTGCTGATTCCCATTGATGGTAAAGCTGTACAGCGGTTGTTTTGTGTCGATGTAAGAAAGTGTAAAAGTGGAGCAACATCGTTCTGTAATGTTTAGTGTGTCCGTTGTGGGTTTGGAACTCCAAACCATGGCTGAGTCACACCAAAGACTTTTAAAATGGTGCCTGCCGCTTCCTTGCTTGATGCTCAGCATTTAGAAGGATGGAGCATGGCCAAATAGCCATAGGTTGGCAGTAGTAGTGCAACCTTTGGTGGGTTTTATTATGTGTGTGTGTGTGTGTGTGTGTGTGTGTGTGTGTGTGTGTGTGTGTGTGTGTGTGTGTGTGTGTGTGTGTGTGTGTGTGTGTGTGTGTGTGTGTGTGTGTGTGTGTGTGTGTGTGTGTGTGTGTGTGTGTCCTCCAAAACCATGAAACCTAGCGGCCCAAAACTTTGCCTGCATACTGTTACGAATTCCGGATTTATGTGAATTACTATTCAGGTCATTTCTTATTAATGTTTATTATATTAAAGGTTGTTGTGGTTAAATGGTTATAAGCGCTCCTGTTAACAACGCGACCGGAAACGGGATCGAAAACCGGAAGAAAAAAAGGAGGACAAGGTCTGGGGAGAAGCGGCCATCTTGATCTTCGACCAGCTCCGACGCGAGCCGAGTCGATCTTTACCTGCTTTGGAACGCTGAGTTTGAAAAGCCCGTCTGGCGAGAGGAGTTACCTGCGCGGGGTGATTGCTTGTTACGTGTCCGGTTGCCGTGGGTTCCTGGAAGGAACCAAGCGTCCGGCACTGTTCGCCTCGACGCCTAGGAGTGCGTGTGCGGGTCGCACCTGGGGCCTCGCGCGCTTTGCGAGCCGTTCGCAGCCCCGAGGCCGCGATCACGGGCTCCAACCTCGGTGGATTGCCGAGAAGGGTCCGCTTCAGCAGCTGTTCCCGGTACGGGACGTGCACGTTTGGAGCACGGCAGCCAGGGGTCCGTTCAACCGCCCGTGTGCGGAGATCGAATTACGCGAGCGAATCGACCTTCACCTTGGTCTGGAGGGGCCCAGAGACATTGTGAGGGACATTGACTATTGAGGGTGCCGTGAGTGGGGTTGAAGGGGGGAATATATAAGATGGCCATCTTAGAGATATTGTTGGAATATTCATACTGAGCATTGAAGTATTGTGTTGTGGATGATTCTACCCAGGGGTGAATACATTGTTGATTGATCCGGATCCTGGGTGTGGTTTCATTAGTGATTGGGGATTGTTTCCTTCGTTGATCCACTGGAGGGTTTAATTAGTATTGATTGCGTTACGAAAGCGTATCAATCATATATCTTTATGGCGGGGTTCCTCTCAAGGTCCGGGGGTCACCGAGACCAGGTAGTCACAGGGGGGACCACGTAACAATACTAAGTGAACCCCAAGAGAGAGCATGAATGAACACTGGGTGTTTGTGTAAATTTAAACACCCCCTTTGAAGATAATTAACCAGATGCTCATCAAGGGAGAAAAAAAAAAGGCTTAGCCTTGGTCAACTCGCTGGGGACTTACGCCACCATTTTGTTTGGGCCAATTCTAAAATGCCTTGGTCATTTTCCATGATGGCCTCTCACGGACTAGTTAAAGTATTGTTACGTTTATGGGGGTAGGTGAGAGGATACCATCAGGAAGGTTGGACTGTATAATCGTAGCATTGACCGTGGAGGCGTAAGAGAATTCTCGATATACTTAAGTAGGGAAACTGCAGCTTAAGATTGTTTGTGTCTTCACATGAGGGGTGAAGCAGTGCTAATTAGTGTATGGATTAAGATTAATTTTCCCCAGTACGTGATTTCCCCTCTGTAATTTTCCCTTTACGTTTTGCTGAGAAGGCCGTCCATGAAAACCACCTTTAAACAACAACCACCACCGACACAACCCAAGCAGAGCCAATCGGACTAAGCCCTGCCCAAAGGACCTAATAAGGAAAAAGGCCATGCCCCTGGAGTGGTATGATGGGGGGAGTGGGGGTGGGTGAAAAGAAGGCTGTCAGGCTACGTCCCGCACGCCCCGATTGGCGGACATGAGTGAAGAAGAAGAGCGCGTCTATCTGGGTCTGTGCTGTTTTTGGCACGAAGAAGAAGGCACGCCAGCTTGTCAATCTTGTGCTGGTTTGGTTGGTGCGTGTTTTTGCAGAACAAGGAGCTCTTGGCTGCGTTGGTTGCGGTTGGGGGGGTTTCGGCAACTGCTGGGCTCGTGGTGGGCTGGCGTCCGCGTTGGGCTCCCAGGTCGAAAGAGCCGTCTCGACGACTTGCCTCACAACCCTTGGCGCCTTTGGTGCCATCTTGTGTGCTCATCGGGCAGGAGGCTCTAAGCCTCGTCACCACCACTCACCTCAAAAAGGGCCACTTCAGACCAAGGCTAAGTGCACTGTAAAAAGGGATTTTATTTTATCATTCCCCTTGTCTGTTTTTGAGGCCATGTGTGGAGGTACCTCAGTTAGGAATTGGTTTACCTCAGCATTCATTTTATTCTTTGGGTTACTTTCATTAAATTCATATTTGTTGAATTTACTGTCGTGTTTGCGTGTTTTGTGGTTTCGGTTTCAACCCGTGTGCTCTGTTCAGATAAACGTTCAGATATTTTTGATAAATAAACAAAAATACCGCCATTTTCGGGCTGCTGCCTCGTGAGTAAAACTGTTTCGGCTTTCTGTCACCGGTGATCTTAATTGCCGGCGACGCAACAGTATATAATAAAAATCTAGCTTCAGATTTGAGGATCGGAGCTGGTCGACGAAATATGTGTTGAAATCGTATAACTATGCTTTAAGCAAGGCTCCCTCCTTCTCCATATTTACACAATAAAATGTGAAATTGCCAAAGCATTGAAATTCATTTTTTCCCTGTTCCAACAATTATATTGTCGCGTGACTCCCCCTTGGTTAATACCGGTGAAATCTTGGATAGCCAAAGCCAGCTTTAACTCCAAAGGCGTTCAGTTCAAATACGGATTTCACTGGACAAGCACGGGAGAAGAGAGAAGGAGAAGCAGGAAGCTTTTACCTGTCGGCCCCGCGCGGCAGCCTTCAATCCTGCAGGAAAGTAACTCAGCCGAAGACGGAATTAGAATGTACAAAAATAAACGAGTTTATTTTACGGAACCCGAGAACAATGAAACACGCCGGTTAAATAAATGATGTTCCTAAAATGGAGCGCTCCTGCACACAGACGAAGGGAAAATAAATGAAAACGAACGTTGTGTGTTTTATCGTGGGGACTTATCCCAACTCGGCTGGGGTGTCAGGGATCATCAGGCCCCAAGCGCAGTCCGGACACGACTCTGGTGTTGGCGGGAGGAAGGCCGCCCGATCGTTGGCGTGAACCAGGCCTCAACGCACCCTTGTTCCGTGCGCTGCTAGGCCAGCATACGCTACAGCGGCAAGCCTCACTTGTACGCTCGTCGCTCGCATGTGAGGTCCCGTACGTGAACACAGGGAAGGAGAATCGTCAGTGCCCCACCGTCTCTCCACCGTCCGTCGTCGCCCAACAAGCAAGGGTCCAGGGTCAAGAAGGAGGTCCAAACGAGAAAGGGGTTCAACGCAAGAAGGCAGTCCAAACGAGAGAGAGATCCAAAACATGAAGGCAGTCCAAATGAGAGAGGGGCAAAATGCCAGCTAGCGAGTCCTTTTATCGCTCGTCTCGTGACATCACCGGCACTTTTCACCAATGGCCGCGTCACTTCTCTCATGCCATCGGTCGGTCGCCAATCAGTATGTCGCTCTTGCTCCCTTCCTTCCACCAATCCGAGGGAAGCTTCGTGCCCCGCCCCTGGCCAATCACCAGTCCTTCCTTACTTTAGCCTTTGGTTCGTCGACTCCTGCCCAATAGCGAGTCCTCCTGGGCATGGCTCCCGGCCTGCCTGTGCGATGAGTGTTGCTATGCCAGTTGGTGATGTAGCTGGCTGCGGCTCCATCGGCAGTGCCCCAAACTGGCTTCCGGTGAGTTTTATTGTGGGGTGGGGGAGGGGAGGGGGAATTTAGTGTGTGTGTGTGTGTGTGTGTGTGTGTGTGTGTGTGTGTGTGTGTGTGTGTGTGTGTGTGTGTGTGTGTGTGTGTGTGTGTGTGTGTGTGTGTGTGTGGCTGTGTGGCTGTGTGGCTTTGGCTGTTTGGCCTTTCCTGCTCTACGTGTCTAGTGCGTTGCCATATGGGACAATGGATCCGATCACGGGTCTCACGAACAGGGGAATTAGCATAATCCCTACTCTAGTTAGCACAAGGATCATCCTTGTATGATCACAAAGATACACTTAATCAGACATCCGGGTTATGTACATCGAGATGGTTCTTCTTCTTCACGACAGTCGGAGCATGATACCTACACAGATCTACCTGATCTATATATATCTCTAACCCAGAATTCATAACAATATTGAGTGAAGAAAAGATGAAGGAATGTGCCCAAACCAAAGTGTAATGAAAATAATTTAGCAGGTGAAGGCTCGGCCAGAGTGAGCAGTGGGTGTGGTGACCGCGGCTCAGTTCTTCCTGGGGACATCCCCGGAGTTCAGAAGATAAAATAAGTTGGAGGATTAAAATGAGTATAGCAACGGGACAAGTGAACTACGAGTTCACGATATAATTGAAAAAAAAAATTCAGTGGCTACAAAGCAATGAATCCGCACACCACGGCAGGATGGCCGAGGCCGAGAGGTTCGCACTCGCTCTAAGTCATCTATCCGGAGTTCAAATCCCGACCCAGCTATAAACTGTCATCCACAACGTAAAACATGTTTCACAGGTGGTGATTCATCAGTGTGTATCATGACCTTGAACCAGGCATTACATCTGCCCCTCCTCGTATTAAAAAAAGAAGTCGTAAAAATTTGTATTGAAAAAATTGGTGATGGTAGTTTACCGCAATTGATGCAGTACCTTTTACACCACCTTATCGAACACATTACATTAGTTATTCATTCCTGTTGTTTGGCCTTTATGACGTCCTTAAAAATTGTTACCTGTTTGGAATGATTTTCCATCTTTTTGACTGCCAGACAGGAAGACAGAGGAAACAGATTATCTCAATCCTCTCTGTGCATGCACGATCGGGATGAATTCAGAATCAAAGTACGGTAAACTACAGGACCCTGTTCAAAATATAACATTGAATTGAATTCAAGATGTTCCTGATCATAAAGTGATGTTTGAAGATGGAAAGAAGTGAACCAATTGAAAAACCTTCCTTTTCGCTTCACGTGCGTGGGGTAGTACACGTTTTTCCCACCACCTGAAGGGGCTCTTCCAAGTCCAAGCCACATGAAAGCAAGAATTAATGAATTAATTACACTGTGTACATCAGTACACATTCGTACTCGTGTTAGTATATGCTAGTACTCCCTTGTACTCGTGCTAGTATATGCTAGTACGCCCTTGTACTCATGCTTGTATATGCTGGGACTCCCTTGTACTCGTGCTATTATATGCTAGTACTCCCTTGTACTCGTGCTATTATATGCGAGTACTCCCTTGTACTCGTGCTATTATATGCTAGTACTCCCTTGTACTCGTGCTATTATATGCTAGTACTCCCTTGTACTCGTGCTATTATATGCTAGTACTCCCTTGTACTCGTGCTAGTATATGCTTGTACTCGTGCTATTATATGCTAGTACTCGTGCTAGTATATGCTAGTACTCCCTTGTACTCGTGCTAGTATATGCTAGTACTCCCTTGTACTCGTGCTAGTATATGCTGGTACTCCCTTGTACTCGTGCTAGTATATGCTGGTACTCGTGCTAGTACTTGCGAATATGGAATTTGGCCTCCATATCCGCTTGTAAATATTCCCCTATTTCCCCAATACTCCCCGACTATCCCCAATCCCCCATTCCCTAGTCCCATTGTCTGTAAACAACAATCAGTAGAGCCGACCTTCCCCTTTTTCCCCCATTAAATGTCGTGCCCAGGTCCACCGCATCACACGTAGACAACTTTCGGACATCTTGCTAGTTATTCTTAGTCTATGTCAGTTAAGGACTCCTTTCCATTAATTCTGACTCTTCGTTGCACCAGAATGTGATTATATGGCACCAGTAGTGAGTTTAGGACCTTTCCCATACCTCCTTCCATCTTCTTCCCCAAACAACAACAACAACTACAACAACAATTACAACAACAACGACGCTGCGCGGGGGAGTGTGCGTCATCACACCGGCTCGGTTAGCCGCCATTGACAATGCGCGCCGGACCATGCGCTCCACGGGGTTACCACGAAGGGGCTCCTTGTCAGTCCCCCATCAAGGGCGGAGCCGGTAACCCCCCCGCACGCACCCAATGAGAGGCGACGTGCCGATTCCATCTGGGGCGGAGCTAACGAGCCGAGGGCGTGTCACTCCCCGCCGGAGATACGAAGCGACTCACCGGATGTGAGGTCAGATGCGCCCCCAGCCTGGAGAGAGAAGTTGCCACGTACGAGCGCTGAATACCTCCCCGCATCTCTGGACCGGACCGAGTCGATTCTGACCTTTGAGCCCAGGTGCACCTGGAGCCATCGATCCTGCCTTTCCTAGCCATCAAACCCCGTGTGAGTCAGCCTTTTGTCCCGTTTATCTGTCGTCTGTTGGGGTTAATATAAGATTGTGTCTAAGTGCTTGTCTTTCTATGCTGTACCTCTCGTCCCTGTAATCTGACCTTCCGAACGAATATAATCTCCTCCGGAGGTCTTGAGAACCGTATCCCTGGTGTCGCGTCATTTTAATCCCAGCCGTGTGTCTTTTCCTTCATTGATCTAGCGTAGCGCGATTAGTCAACGTTCGGGTATAATCGGGTAACTTGTGCAGACGTGGTCATACCAAAACCGCTCGGTAAACTAACATCCACCACCGCGTCTGTAACAATATGCTAGTACTCCCTTGTACTCGTGCTATTATATGCGAGTACTCCCTTGTACTCGTGCTATTATATGCTAGTACTCCCTTGTACTCGTGCTATTATATGCTAGTACTCCCTTGTACTCGTGCTATTATATGCTAGTACTCCCTTGTACTCGTGCTAGTATATGCTTGTACTCGTGCTATTATATGCTAGTACTCGTGCTAGTATATGCTCGTACTCCCTTGTACTCGTGCTAGTATATGCTAGTACTCCCTTGTACTCGTGCTAGTATATGCTGGTACTCCCTTGTACTCGTGCTAGTATATGCTGGTACTCGTGCTAGTATATGCTGGTACTCCCTTGTACTCGTGCTATTATATGCTAGTACTCGTGCTAGTATATGCTAGTACTCCCTTGTACTCGTGCTAGTATATGCTAGTACTCCCTTGTACTCGTGCTAGTATATGCTGGTACTCCCTTGTACTCGTGCTAGTATATGCTGGTACTCCCTTGTACTCGTGTTAGTATATGCTAGTACTATCTTGTACTCGTGCTAGTATATGCTAGTACGCCCTTGTACTCATACTTGTATATGCTGGTACTCCCTTCTACTCATGCTAGTATATGCTGGGACTCCCTTGTACTCGTGCTAGTATATGCTAGTACTCGTGCTGGTATATACTGGTACTCCCTTGTACTCGTGCTAGTATATGCTAGTACTCCCTTGTACTCGTGCTATTATATGCTAGTACTCGTGCTAGTATATGCTAGTACTCCCTTGTACTCGTGCTAGTATATGCTGGTACTCCCTTGTACTCGTGCTAGTATATGCTGGTACTCCCTTGTACTCGTGCTAGTATATGCTAGTACTCCCTTGTACTCGTGCTAGTATATGCTGGTACTCCCTTGTACTCGTGCTAGTATATGCTGGTACTCCCTTGTACTCGTGCTAGTATATGTTAGTACTCCCTTGTACTCGTGCTAGTATATGCTAGTACTCCCTTGTACTCGTGCTAGTATATGCTGGCACTCCCTTGTACTCGTGCTAGTATATGCTAGTACTCGTGCTAGTATATGCTAGTACTCCCTTGTACTCGTGCTAGTATATGCTGGTACTCCCTTGTACTCGTGCAAGTATATGCTGGTACTCCCTTGTACTCGTGCTAGTATATGCTGGTACTCCCTTGTACTCGTGCTGGTATATGCTGGTACTCCGTTGTACTCGTGCTAGTATATGCTAGTACTCCCTTGTACTCGTGCAAGTATATGCTAGTACTCCCTTGTATTCGTGCTAGTATTTTTTTTTTTTTTTTTTTGTATACAAGATCGAGGCTCGTGAAAGAGCGAACATTAATCACACAGAAAGACAAACCGACACATAAAACATATAACATCGGGAGCGGTAGACAAGATGGGGAGAGAGGGGGAAGGACACAAACAACATTTGAGAGCAGGGACCGAGAGACATCGAGAGATCTGAGAGAGGGCGAGGGCTTTGGGGGGGGGGGGGTGGCATGGGAAGGGGGCGGTGGGAGAGGTATAAAACATATGGACACTGCCAGGACTTCCAGGAAAGAAGTTGGAATTTCAAACGAGGTGGATCTGGGGTGAATTAGCGGGGGTAGAAAAGATCAAGGTTTTGGATGGGGGAAGATAAGAGATGGTGGTGAACAGCTGTTTTAAAGACCTGGAGGGAGGAGTGGGATTGAAGGGAGTGAGGGAGTTTGTTCCAGAGGCGGGAGAAAAGAGGAATGAAAGAGTGAAGGTGAGCAGAGAGCCGAGATTTTGGCAGTTTAACCATCAGAGGGTTGCTGGCAGATCTTGTGCGACCTGTAGGAATATTTGGGGGACAGAGCACAGAGAGAGCTGGGGGTGCAAGGCCGGAGAGGAGTCGGTAGAAGACAGAAAGACCACCTACCTGCCTGCGGTGAGTGAGTGAAAGGCCCTCAGAGATAGCTTCATCGCGGGAGATTCCAATAATTCTGAAAGCTTTGGTTTCAACAGCGTGAAGCCGAGCTAGGTGTGAGGCAGGAGCACCGGCCCATAGGGGAGAACAGTATTCCATTGAGCTGCGGATGAAAGCCTTGTATGTGGTGAGGAGCTCAGGTGTGCCGAGGAAGGACTTCGCACGACGGAGGATGCTAGTACTCCCTTGTACTCGTGCAAGTATATGCTAGTACTCCCTTGTATTCGTGCAAGTATATGCTAGTACTCCCTTGTATTCGTGCAAGTATATGCTGGTACTCCCTTGTATTCGTGCTAGTATATGCTAGTACTCCCTTGTATTCGTGCTAGTATATGCTGGTACTCCCTTGTATTCGTGCTAGTATATGCTAGTACTCCCTTGTACTCGTGCTAGTATATGCTAGTACTCCCTTGTACTCGTGCTGGTATATGCTGGTACTCCCTTGTACTCGTGCTAGTATATGCTAGTACTCCCTTGTACTCGTGCTAGTATATGCTAGTACTCCCTTGTACTCGTGCAAGTATATGCTAGTACTCCCTTGTATTCGTGCTAGTATATGCTGGTACTCCCTTGTATTCGTGCTAGTATATGATAGTACTCCCTTGTACTCGTGCTAGTATATGCTAGTACTCCCTTGTACTCGTGCAAGTATATGCTAGTACTCCCTTGTATTCGTGCTAGTATATGCTGGTACTCCCTTGTATTCGTGCTAGTATATGATAGTACTCCCTTGTATTCGTGCTAGTATATGCTGGTACTCCCTTGTACTCGTGCTAGTATATGCTGGTACTCACTAGTATATGCTGGTACTCCCTTGTATTCGTGCTAGTATATGCTGGTACTCCCTTGTACTCGTGTTAGTATATGCTGGTACTCCCTTGTACTCGTACTAGTATATGCTGGTACTCCCTTGTACTCGTACTAGTATATGCTGGTACTCCCTTGTACTCGTGCTAGTATATGCTGGTACTCGTGCTAGTATATGCTGGTACTCCCTTGTACTCGTGCTATTATATGCTAGTACTCGTGCTAGTATATGCTAGTACTCCCTTGTACTCGTGCTAGTATATGCTAGTACTCCCTTGTACTCGTGCTAGTATATGCTGGTACTCCCTTGTACTCGTGCTAGTATATGCTGGTACTCCCTTGTACTCGTGTTAGTATATGCTAGTACTATCTTGTACTCGTGCTAGTATATGCTAGTACGCCCTTGTACTCATGCTTGTATATGCTGGTACTCCCTTGTACTCATGCTAGTATATGCTGGGACTCCCTTGTACTCGTGCTAGTATATGCTAGTACTCGTGCTAGTATATGCTAGTACTCCCTTGTACTCGTGCTAGTATATGCTGGTACTCCCTTGTACTCGTGCTAGTATATGCTAGTACTCCCTTGTACTCGTGCTAGTATATGCTGGTACTCCCTTGTACTCGTGCTTGTATATGCTGGTACTCCCTTGTACTCGTGCTAGTATATGTTAGTACTCCCTTGTACTCGTGCTAGTATATGCTAGTACTCCCTTGTACTCGTGCTAGTATATGCTGGTACTCCCTTGTACTCGTGCTAGTATATGCTAGTACTCGTGCTAGTATATGCTAGTACTCCCTTGTACTCGTGCTAGTATATGCTGGTACTCCCTTGTACTCGTGCAAGTATATGCTGGTACTCCCTTGTACTCGTGCTAGTATATGCTGGTACTCCCTTGTACTCGTGCTGGTATATGCTGGTACTCCCTTGTACTCGTGCTAGTATATGCTAGTACTCCCTTGTACTCGTGCTAGTATATGCTGGTACTCACTTGTACTCGTGCTGGTATATGCTGGTACTCCCTTGTACTCGTGCTAGTATATGCTAGTACTCCCTTGTACTCGTGCAAGTATATGCTAGTACTCCCTTGTATTCGTGCTAGTATATGCTAGTACTCCCTTGTACTCGTGCAAGTATATGCTAGTACTCCCTTGTATTCGTGCAAGTATATGCTAGTACTCCCTTGTATTCGTGCAAGTATATGCTAGTACTCCCTTGTATTCGTGCTAGTATATGCTGGTACTCCCTTGTACTCGTGCTAGTATATGCTGGTACTCACTAGTATATGCTGGTACTCCCTTGTACTCGTACTAGTATATGCTAGTACTCCCTTGTACTCGTGCAAGTATATGCTAGTACTCCCTTGTATTCGTGCTAGTATATGCTGGTACTCCCTTGTATTCGTGCTAGTATATGCTGGTACTCCCTTGTACTCGTGCTAGTATATGCTGGTACTCACTAGTGTATGCTGGTACTCCCTTGTACTCGTACTAGTATATGCTAGTACTCCCTTGTACTCGTGCAAGTATATGCTAGTACTCCCTTGTATTCGTGCTAGTATATGCTGGTACTCCCTTGTACTCGTACTAGTATATGCTGGTACTCCCTTGTACTCGTGCTAGTATATGCTGGTACTCCCTTGTACTCGTACTAGTATATGCTGGTACTCCCTTGTACTCGTACTAGTATATGCTGGTACTCCCTTGTACTCGTGCTAGTACTTGCACACTTGCATGGTAGGGAAGGAGTTTTTCTGGCTTGAGAAGTGTGACTGCATGCCTAATGGCGGTAGAATATGGGAATACCATATTTATCATGATAAACTGCAGCAGCAAGTTTAAAACTGCAGGTAACACTGTGATACCTAGGTATTTGACCACAGGACTTGGCTGGTCCAGTGACAAGGAAGGAAGGTGTGAATCCATAAGTCATACCATGGCTTCATGGGAAAATAGTGCACACACCTGTGTAGTCGGACAACGAACCAATTACTAACACACCTTTCGAATACTGTCCACACACACGTTTATTTCTTTTTCTTTACACAGAGATATCAAAGATCACGAGGTTCGGATTGAAGATTACGAATAATAAATACCACTTCTTCCACCGGAGCAGGAATACTAGGTCTCACATTTCCAAAGATACGGATAGTTTAGTTTCAGGAAAATCAGACTGGATCAAACTTTACACCCATATCAAAGGGGCCCAGGAACTGGATCAAACTTTACACCCATATCAAAGGGGCCCAGGAACTGGATCAAACTTTACACCCATATCAAAGGGGACCAGGAACTGGATCAAACATTACACCCATATCAAAGGGTTCCTGGAACTGGATCAAACTTTACACCCATATCAAAGGGGACCAGGAACTGGATCAAATTTTACACCCATATCAAAGGGGACCAGGAACTGCATCAAACTTTACACCCATATCAAAGGGGACCAGGAACTGGATCAAACTTTACACCCATATCAAAGGGGACCAGGAACTGGATCAAACTTTACACCCATATCAAAGGGGACCAGGAACTGGATCAAACTTTACACCCATATCAAAGCGGACCAGGAACTGGATCAAACTTTACACCCATATCAAAGGGGACCAAGAACTGGATCAAACTTTACACCCATATCAAAGGGGACCAGGAACTGGATCAAACTTTACACCCATATCAAAGGGGACCAGGAACTGGATCAAACTTTACACCCATATCAAAGGGGACCAGTAACTGGATCAAACTTTACACCCATATCAAAGGGGACCAGGAACTGGATCAAACTTTACACCCATATCAAAGGGGACCAGGAACTGGATCAAACTTTACACCCATAAAAGGGGACCAGGAACTGGATCAAACTTTACACCCATATCAAAAGGGACCAGGAACTGGATCAACCTTTACACCCATGTCAAAGGGGACCCAGGAACTGGATCAAATTTTACACCCATATCAAAGGGGACCAGGAACTGGATCAAACTTTACACCCATATCAAAGGGGACCAGGAACTGGATCAAACTTTACACCCATATCAAAGGGGCCCAGGAACTGGAGCAAACTTTACACCCATATCAAAGGGGCCCAGGAACTGGAGCAAACTTTACACCCATATCAAAGTGGCCCAGGAACTGGATCAAACTTTACACCCATATCAAAGGGGACCAGTAACTGGATCAAACTTTACACCCATATCAAAGGGGACCAGTAACTGGATCAAACTTTACACCCATATCAAAGGGGACCAGGAACTGGATCAAACTTTACACCCATATCAAAGGGGACCAGGAACTGGAACAAACTTTACACCCATATCAAAGGGGACCAGGAACTGGATCAAACTTTACACCCATATCAAAGGGGACCAGGAACTGGAACAAACTTTACACCCATATCAAAGGGGACCAGGAACTGGATCAATCATTACACCCATAACAAAGGGGACCAGGAACTGGATCAAACTTTACACCCATATCAAAGGGGACCAGGAACTGGAACAAACTTTACACCCATATCAAAGGGGACCAGGAACTGGAACAAACTTTACACCCATATCAAAGGGGACCAGGAACTGGAACAAACTTTACACCCATATCAAAGGGGACCAGGAACTGGAACAAACTTTACACCCATATCAAAGGGGACCAGGAACTGGATCAATCATTACACCCATAACAAAGGGGACCAGGAACTGGATCAAACTTTACACCCATATCAAAGGGGACCAGGAACTGGATCAAACTTTACACCCATAACAAAGGGGACCAGGAACTGGATCAAACTTTACACCCATATCAAAGGGGACCAGGAACTGGATCAAACTTTACACCCATAGCAAAGGGGACCAGGAACTGGATCAAACTACACCCATATCAAAGGGGACCAGGAACTGGATCAAACTTTACACCCATATCAAAGGGACCAGGAACTGGATCAAACTACACCCATATCAAAGGGGACCAGGAACTGGATCAAACTTTACACCCATATCAAAGGGGACCAGCAACTGGATCAAACTTTATACCCATATCAAAGGGATCCACAAGCTGGTGTGTCTCTGCTCCGATGTAGTAGTTTGTGATCACACTGAAATGTTTTCCTTGTAAAACCGACGACTCTGATCACCGCCTCTAATCGGCTGTCACTGCCCATCACCGACTGTCACTGCCCATCACCGACTGTCACTGCCCATCACCGACTGTCACTGCCCATCACCGACTGTCACTGTCTCTCACTGACTGTCACGGTCTCACGGCCTGTCACTGTCTCACCGCCTGTCACTGTCTCACCGCCTGTCACTGTCTCACCGCCTGTCACTGTCTCACCGCCGGTCACTGTCTCTCTGCCTGTCACTGTCTCACGGCCTGTCACTGTCTCACGGCCTGTCACTGTCTCACGGCCTGTCACTGTCTCTCTGCCTGTCACTGTCTCTCTGCCTGTCACTGTCTCTCTGCCTGTCACTGTCTCACGGCCTGTCACTGTCTCACGGCCTGTCACTGTCTCTCTGCCTGTCACTGTCTATCTGCCTGTCACTGTCTCTCTGCCTGTAACTGTCTCTCTGCCTGTCACTGTCTCACGGCCTGTCACTGTCTCTCTGCCTGTCACTGTCTATCTGCCTGTCACTGTCTCTCTGCCTGTCACTGTCTCTCTGCCTGTAACTGTCTCTCTGCCTGTCACTGTCTCTCTGCCTGTCACTGTCTCTCTGCCTGTCACTGTCTCTCTGCCTGTCACTGTCTCACCGCCTGTCACTGTCTCACGGCCTGTCACTGTCTCACCGCCTGTCACTGTCTCACGGCCTGTCACTGTCTCACGGCCTGTCACTGTCTCTCTGCCTGTCACTGTCTCTCTGCCTGTCACTGTCTCACGGCCTGTCACTGTCTCACCGCCTGTCACTGTCTCACCGCCTGTCACTGTCTCACCGCCTGTCACTGTCTCACCACCTGTCACTGTCTCTCTGCCTGTCACTGTCTCTCTGCCTGTCACTGTCTCTCTGCCTGTCACTGTCTCACCGCCTGTCACTGTCTCACGGCCTGTCACTGTCTCACCGCCTGTCACTGTCTCACGGCCTGTCACTGTCTCACGGCCTGTCACTGTCTCTCTGCCTGTGACTCACTCTCACCGCCTGTCACTCACTCTCAACGCTCGTCACTCACTCTCACCGCTCGTCACTCACTCTCACCGCTCGCCACTCACTCTCACCGCTCGCCACTCACTCTCACCGCTCGTCACTCACTCTCACCGCTTGCCACTCACTCTCACCGCTTGTCACTCACTCTCACCGCCTGTCACTGTCTCACCACCTGTCACTGTCTCACCGCCTGTCACTCACTCTCACCGCTTGTCACTCACTCTCACCGCTTGCCACTCACTCTCACCGCTTGTCACACTCTCACCGCCTGTCACTCACTCTCACCGCCTGTCACTCACTCTCACCGCCTGTCACTCACTCTCACCGCTTATCACTCACTCTCACCGCTTATCACTCACTCTCACCGCTTATCACTCACTCTGACCGCCTGTCACTCACTCTCACCGCTTATCACTCACTCTCACCGCTTGTCACTCGCTCTCACCGCCTGTCACTCACTCTCACCGCCTGTCACTCACTCTCACCGCTTATCACTCACTCTCACCGCCTGTCACTCACTCTCACCGCTTGCCACTCACTCTCACCGCCTGTCACTCACTCTCACCGCTTATCACTCACTCTCACCGCTTGTCACTCGCTCTCACCGCCTGTCACTCACTCTCACCGCCTGTCACTCACTCTCACCGCTTATCACTCACTCTCACCGCCTGTCACTCACTCTCACCGCCTGTCACTCACTCTCACCGCTTATCACTCACTCTCACCGCCTGTCACTCACTCTCACCGCCTGTCACTCACTCTCACCGCTTGCCACTCACTCTCACCGCCTGTCACTCACTCTCACCGCTTGTCACTCACTCTGACCGTCTCTCAACGCCGGCCGCATGTTCGCAGAACCATTCACCTTTGTTTCAGTAAATTTTTATTGCACTTGCTGTACCATGTGTGGAATACAAAGTTTACGTGTAAATGATGGTATACATGCTCATTTCACATGAACTCTGGAACACGTCAGGCCATTCTTCTCGTGGTTTAAAGTGTAGCACACCTGTAGCATTTTATATATTAAATTTACTGATACAATCGATACGCGTTTACTGTAGGTTAAAAATGTGAGCTTTATAATAATTATCATTGTGCTACAAACAGGTGATAGAACCTGGGAAAAAGATCTTCGTCCAATTCTGCCATGCACCATCCTGTACGGTAAACTTTACATCGGAACAAACACAATGACCAAGATGTGGGAATGAACAAACTTAATCAAACCTTTGATTTGCTTATCAATAAATAACCGGATATGATCTGGATGTTTATTTCTCGATAATTTTCAATGATTCAAAATTACAAACCTTGATGTTTCCTGGAATTTTGTGGACCTCGTTCCACCTGTAGATTATGGGGATCTAACATGACATGGAATGCACATAGATGGTGTGTAATTTACAGGGATTTATGGATGATGTGTAATTTACAGGGATTTATGGATGATGTGTAATTTACAGGGATTTATGGATTTTATGGATGGTGTGTAATTTACAGGGATTTATGGATGATGTGTAATTTACAGGGATTTAGGGATTTTATGGATGGTGTTTAATTTACAGGGATTTATGGATTGTATGGATGGTGTGTAATTTACAGGGATTTATGGACGATGTGTAATTTACAGGGATTTATGGATTTTATGGATGGTGTGTAATTTACAGGGATTTATGGATTGTATGGATGGTGTGTAATTTACAGGGATTTATGGATTGTATGGATGGTGTGTAATTTACAGGGATTTATGGATTGTATGGATGGTGCGTAATTTACAGGGATTTATGGATGGTGTGTAATTTACAGGGATTTATGGATTGTATGGATGGTGTGTAATTTACAGGGATTTATGGATGGTGTGTAATTTACAGGGATTTATGGATTGTATGGATGGTGCATAATTTACAGGGATTTATGGATGGTGTGTAATTTACAGGGATTTATGGATTGTATGGATGGTGTGTAATTTACAGGAATTTATGGTGTGTAATTTACAGGAATTTATGGATTGTATGGATGGTGTGTAATTTACAGGAATTTATGGATTGTATGGATGGTGTGTAATTTACAGAGATTTATGGAGTGTGTGGCTTGTACGTAATTTATGGTGATTTTATGGAGTGTGTGATGATGTGTAATTTATGGAGTGTGTGATGGTGTGTAATTTATGGAGTGGGTGGGTGTGTAATTTATGGAGTGTGATGATGTGTAATTTATGGAGTGGGTGGGTGTGTAATTTATGGAGTGGATGGGTGTGTAATTTATGGAGTGTGTGATGGTGTGTAATTTATGGAGGGTGTGATGGTGTGTAATTTATGGAGTGGGTGGGTGTGTAATTTATGGAGTGGGTGGGTGTGTAATTTATGGAGTGGATGGGTGTGTAATTTATGGTGATTTTATAGAGTGTGTGATGGTGTGTAATTTACGTAGTGTGTGATGTTATTTACAGTGATTTTATGGAGCGTGTGATGGTGTGTAATTTATGGAGTGGGTGGGTGTGTAATTTATGGAGTGGATGGGTGTGTAATTTATGGAGTGTGTGATGGTGTGTTTTTTATGCTGATTTTATGGAGTGCGTGATGGTGCGTGTAATTTACGTAGTGTGTGATGTGTTATTTACGGTGATTTTATGGAGCCTGTGATGGTGTGTAATTTACGGTGATTTTATCGTGTGTGATGGTGTGTAATTTACGGTGATTTTATCGTGTGTGATGGTGTGTAATTTATGGAGTAGATGGGTGTGTAATTTATGGAGGGTGTGATGGTGTGTTTTTTTTATGGTGATTTTATGGAGTGTGTGATGGTGTGTGTAATTTACGTAGTGTGTGATGTGTAATTTACGGTGATTTTATGGAGCGTGTGATGGTGTGTAATTTATGATGATTTTATGGAGTGTGATGGTGTGTAATTTATGGAGGATGTGATGGTGTGTAATTTATGGAGGGTGTGATGGTGTGTAATTTATGGCATGTGATGGAGTGTAATTTATGGAGTGTGATGGTGTGTAACTTATGGAGTGTGTGATGGTGTGTCATTTAACATGGAAGGTGCAATTTGTGTGAATGTCGGTGATATACGCATTTATTTTGTCCAATTCCAATTGAATTCATGTGGAGTTTTCATCTCACTTTGGTTTAAATTTCAATTCCATAAATCCCCTCTCAGTTCTGATTAAAGTAAGAAACGACGGAATTTATGACATCATGTGCTTGAGAGGTACAGGTAGTGTACAAAAAATGGAAACACCAATAAAATTCCACCAGTCTGGAATTGTGCAGGAGGGATGCGGCATTCTTCTTCCATGAGAAAGTGAATTACTCACACCTGTTTGATGCAAGTGGAAAACCTTGTCTCAGGCGTTGTTCCAGAATGTCCCAGAAATGCTCAATTCGGTTCAGATGTGGTGACCGAGAAGGCCATGACGTATCGATAACATCAGTGTCATGCTCATCAAACCATTGGGTGGCCACACGTGCATTGGGGGGGGGGGGGGGGGGCTTCTCTTATAGCCACGCTAGCCAAAGTTATAAGTAAACAGGCCTGTGCAGCATTTTTATACATGACCCTAAGCATGCTGGGATGTAATTTGCTTCAATAACATATGGGCCACACATGTGTGAAAGCAGTTGCGTTGTGTCCCTCATTTACCCAGGTGTTTCCATTTTTTGTCCACTACCTGTCGTTCCAGCCATTCATAACAGGGTACATGACGGAATGCGTCTGACACGCTACGCACGGCCATTCTTTCAACAGGTACTTGAAGCATGAGGACTCACAAAGAATATAAAGTAAAATTAAATAAAAACAATTAACATAAAAACCACGGAAATAAACACTGTCAGGTATTAGAGCTGAGTGTGCGCACGTATGTCATGTGCACGTGTGTACGCATGTGCGTGTCGCACTGTATGATGTGTGTGGAATGTGTGTGGAATTCCTCAAGTTGTGTGTGGAATCTTGCAATACCTCACATGCCAATTGTGGAGGCATCTCTGGCGAAGCTTCCCTAAAGGCACCTGAATACTTGTTCCATGAAACCATGTGCCAAATGTCCAGGGTTGGACCTTGACAGGTGAGGCATGGAAATTCCAATATGTTTTTCTTTCTCATCTCAGGAGTCATACACGTGTCACAGACGAGTCCCACCAATCCCAATCGACTTGCAGGAGTCGTAAACCGTGGCCTGGTACACCGTTTTGTCCATGTCCACCACACCTGGTACACCATTTTGTCCACACGCCCAAGCATTTTTCCATGTGAGCCAGTGAAGGCAACTGAAGTCCTTATGTCCACACCGGGAGGGCTTGGCATTCCCAATGTCACGTGGTCCTGTCCGGCTGGACTTGGGTGGACCTCAGATGTTCTTAGACCGTTGAAGTGCTCGTATATGCTGCAGTAGTCGATGGGGATTGCCTTCGCCCATTTCTCCTTCTCTTCCCCTTCCTCCTCGAATCCCTCCTTCGATTTCTCATTGCTTTCGACCTTCTTTTGTCGTTTTCACCTGAAACGGAAGGGTCACGTGGTTAGCGCAGTACACAAGCAATTTCCAGCGTCAGGTGCATTTGTGTGATCCTTCCAGGTGTTTCACAACGGTTGTCATGCATTCCTTGCAACCAAAGTAAATATGGCCTATTTTTTTTTTAATGTATCCGCCCCGAAGGCGGCCGGAGGCATTATGTTTTCGGGTTGTCCGTCCGTCCTTCCGTCCTTACGGGCTAAACCTCGTTTTTCTCAGCAACCATACATCCGATTGAGACGAAACTTTCAGGGGAGTGAGTGACACCGATGCAGAATGTTTTTCTCATAATTGTGACGTCATAGGTCACATTGTATGGCAGCCACCGTGGAATAAACGCAAATATATAAAAAAAAATCTCGGAAACCGCTGAATGGAAAAATTTGAAACTTGGCACGTTGTCAATACTCCCAATGGGGAACAAAACCATGATAATGATGACATCAGAGGTGAAGTGGTATAGAACCACCTTTAGAGGCCATTTTTCCCCGCATGGCGGGGTTTGGTCTATTTCGGGCACCATGGTGCCCTTTATGAAGCAATGTTTTCTGGCCGGATGCCCTTCCTGCCGCCAACCTTGTTAGTCGCCTCCTGCGACACACAGGGAATTACCAGTGAACTGGTACTCAATTTGCCGACCTCGGAAGGATGACAGGCTGAGTCAACCCCCCTGGCGTTAATTCAGCGATCGACCGGGATTCAAACCCAGGATCCCAAGCTGGCCCCCCAACCGCTAAGCCAACACCAACAAGTGGTATACCAGCCATAAATGTTTTAATCAAATTCTTTATCCTAAAAATCTGAAATTGCATGCACATGATCTATGTATGACCCATTTTTATTGAAATATTAAACTTATGACATCATCACTTATGACATCAAAAGCTGTTTTTAGTGGATTATTAGGCACAGGAGTTGTTTTGGCCTAGACATGCACTCGGTCAAAATAGTCCAATAAATAAATGGCAGACATTTGAAATGAAAACCACTTTTGATTCATTCAGAGTTGTCAAATGTACCAAGGTATCTTTTTTTTAAATCAAACACGCACACACCTTATGCCTTGGAGCGCATTCTGGTTTGGATTATGGAAGCCTCAGGTGGGTGTTTTTCACCTGGTCCTTTTGAAGATCAGTCGAGTACGTATTTAAAAGGTATAAGATACCATAATTGGCAGTATGTGAAGTTATTTTGGTATGAGCAGGATGTTGAGTAAAGCAATGTGCTACAAGACGGTTGTGATGATCACCTGCGTGTACTTACTTGCAGAGCAGCGTGGATGTCCCAGACGACACCCTTTGGTCTGCCTCGCTACGGGACAGGTGCGGGATTTGGAATCGAGAATCTCCATCACGTTCCGAGTTCGGAACTTCTCCCCGCGTTTCCTGCACCCTTGCCTGCTCTTTAGGCAGGGTCCCCATTCTGACCACTGTCCAGCAACGCAGTCTCCCTCCTCTGTCGGGACAGCTAGGGACCCAAGAAAACACGGTTTTAGAAACATTCTTATTTTACAGTGTCTCAGGCTCATGGAGAAACATCAACATTCATCACATGCAGCTTGAGGACATTATGAGCCTTCAGTGTAGTTTTACATCAATTACAGCATTAGTAGTGAATGTCAAACCAAAACAACATGGGATTTGTGCATGGTGAGCCACTTCCTAAGATGCGGCTCATCCCGCATTACACACGGAGAATGCTCCACCATCGCGATCCAAAAATTCCTGAACTTTCTACAGAGCCCCCTTTGAAGTGTTTTGTGAGGGTGTTACTAATTTCTCTGCCTCCATCGACTGTTCTTGTAAGTGTTCAGTTCAACTTGTCCAGGTAAGAGAAATGGTTTGAATCCAATAACTTTATAATCCAGCCACATAAGGACAACAGCAATTGTAATGCCAAAACACATGCACACAAAGGCTGTAGTAGCCCAGATGTTTGGGAAATGCGTTTGGGAATGGTAGGGAGCTGGAAACATTCGGGAACTAGAGTGGTGAAGTGTTTGGGAACTGGGGAGTAATGGAGACACATTTTAGAACTGCAGAGCGATGGAGATATGTTCATGAATTTGACTGCGGAGTGGTGGAGACATGTTCGGGAACTGTGTCGTGGAGTGACGGACACTTGTGGAGCATAGGAGATGCATTCGGAAATGGTGCAGTGGAGTATATGTGTTTGGGAACCATGGCAGAGCGGTGGAGATAGATTTGGGAAGCATACCACACAGCAGGGGATCAGCAGCATGGGAGTGAGGGATACGCTTTTGGAAATAATGTCAGGGCACAGTGGAGACTCGTTTGGGAACCTCGCCATGTTGCAGTGGAATCATGTTTGGAAACCATGCCGAAGAGCGGTTCGGACAGTGCCATGCAGCAGTGGAGTCTCATTTGGGAACCGCACCCAGGAGCGGTGGAAACGTGTTTGCGGATAGTCCTGTGCAGCACTGAAGAAGCGTTCAGGAACTGCACCTGTGGAGCGTTGGAGTTGTGTTCGAGAAAGATGCCATGGAGCATTGGAGACACATTCGGGAACCATACTATGGAGCATTGGAGATGGTTAAGAACCACGCTGCAGCGTGGTGGAGGTGCATTCAGAAATGATGCCATGGAGTAGTGCAGATCTGGTCATGGACCACACTATGGAGTGTTGGAGACATATTCAGGAACCACACTATGGAGCGTTGGAGACACATTCAGGAACTACGCCACAGTGCATTGGAGACCCGTTCAGGAACAATGCCACGGAACATTGGAGACCCGTTCAGGAACGATGCCACAGAACATTGGAGACCCGTTCAGGAACGATGCCACAGAACATTGGAGACCCGTTCAGGAACGATGCCACAGAACATTGGAGACCCGTTCAGGAACTAGGCCACGGAACATTGGAGACCCATTCAGGAACAATGCCACGGAACATTGGAGACCCATTCAGGAACAATGCCACGGAACATTGGAGACACGTTCAGGAACGATGCCACGGAACATTGGAGACACGTTTGGGAACCATGCCACGGAACATTGGAGACACGTTCAGGAACGATGCCACGGAACATTGGAGACACGTTCAGGAACGATGCCATGGAACATTGGAGAAGCATTTGGGAACTGTGCCATGGAGCATTGGAGAAGCGTTTGGGAACTGTGCCATGGAGCATTGGAGAAGCATTTGGCAACCATGCCAGGGATGATTGGAAAAGCGTTTGGGAACTGTGCCATGGAGCATTGGGGAAGCGTTTGGGAACTGTGCCACACAGAGCATTGGAGAAGCATTTGGGAACTGTGCCAAGGAACATTGGGGAAGCGTTTGGGAACTGTGCCACGGAGCATTGGAGAAGCATTTTGGGAACTGTGCCACGGAGCATTGCGGAAGCGTTTGGGAACTGTGCCACGGAGCATTGGGGAAGCGTTTGGGAACTGCGCCACGGAGCATTGGAGAAGCGTTTGGCAACCATGCCAGGGTTGATTGTAGAAGCATTTGGGAACTGTGCCACGGAGCATTAGAGAAGCGTTTGGCAACCATGCTTGGGATGATTGGAGAAGCATTTGGGAACTGTGCCACGGAGCATTGGAGAAGCATTTTGGAACTGTGCCACGGAGCATTGGAGAAGCATTTTGGAAACGCCTTCCGGAACTGCTCCACAGTCGTTCAGATACTGCGTTACAGAGCGTCGGTGATGCGTTTGGAAACAGTGCATTGGTGAAGATGCATTCAGGAACCATGAGGCAGTGCAGTAGAAACGCGTTCTGGAATGGTGAAGCATTGGAGACACGTTTGGGAACAACGCTGTGGAGCGGTGGATATGTGTTCAAGAACTGCTCCATGGAGCAGTGGAGACCTGCTCTGGAAGCACACCACAGAGCAGTGAGTGACGCGATTGTGAACTGCTCCACAGAGTGTTGGAGATACATTCAGGAACCCCACTGCAGAGCAATGCTGACAGGTTCGGCAACTGAGCTGCAGAGAGGTGGAAATATTTTCGGGAATGGTGCTGCTGAGCATTTGAGAGGTTTTTGGAAACAGTTCTGTGGAGCGGTGGAGATGCCTTATTTAAATGTGCCGTGGATTGGTGCAGACTCATTCATGAACAATGCTGCCTTGATCCTGTTCAAAGCCTCACCGCGCTTATACTTTGTGAAGAAAACGGTTTTACGGTTCTGTTTAAATATGTTAAAAACTTTCACCTGCAGTGTCTTATTCAGTTGTTTATTACAACATGCTGTTTTTCTTCCTATTTAAAAGGCTTTTTTCAATTTCCTCTTCAAATCATTTCACATCAAAAAAATATTCAATCTCTTACAGTCATTCCTCCCTACATTTTCGAAACTCACCTTCATTCCACCCCTCCTCTATCGTTCTCAAACGGATCTCTGACTTGAAAATCACAATAAACCCAGTTTGTAATAAATGTTTGTTTTTCATCAATCGTCCACTTTCTAAACTCCCCCCTCACTCCTCCCCTCCTAAACTCCACCCCACCCTTCCCTTTCACAACTCAGCCCTCACCCCTCCCCTTCAAAACAACCCCCCCTCCCCACCCCTCCCATTCAAATCTCCCCCTCTACAATCTCTCTCCAAATCTCCCCCCTACCACCTCCTCCTCAAAGCTGCCTCCTCCCCAATTCCTGTCCCTTCCATCTCATACCTCCACCTCCTCCAACCTTCGACTATGCTCTGCCCTCCCCCACCCCCAAAACAACACCTCACTGTGCCTCTTCCCATCACCATCAAACCATTTGTCCTCCTCATCTTTCGCTTTCTCCTAACTCTTCTGCAATCTCCGACATACTATCAACAGCTCTCCCTACCTCCCCCTCTCACCCATGTTACCCTCCCCCTCCCCTCCCCTGTCATGTATCTGATGCTCCCCCTCCCTCTTCCTTAACGGTATGGACCTCAAATATCGGGGCCTTCGCTCAAACCTGACTGATCTCTCCATACAGGTTGCTTCTGACAAACAAAATGTAATCTGCTTAACAGAAACTTTCCTCCTTCAAGACGTCTCTTATTCTTTAATATCTCTTCCTGGTTACTCCCTCCTCCGGTATGATAGACCTGAGCCTCATCCTGGAGGTGAGGTTGCTATCTTTATAAAAAAACTCTCTTCCTCACTCTCCTTGCACTGCCCTCTCTCCAAACACCCCTAGGAGTACCTCTGGCTACGGCCTCCTCTCCGCTCCCACCTTTTGTTCATATGTGTTCTGTACCATCCTCCAAACAGTGATGACTCCATTTACATTTCGCTGTCTGACAACATGGACCAACTTCTATCAACTCATCCCAACTCTCTCTTCCTCATACGTGGTGATTTCAATTGTCATCATGCCAGCCATGGCATCTCAGCAAAGGACTTCTGTGACTCACTGGGATTGACACAATCTCTCAATTTCCCGACCCAGATCTCAGCCAATGGAGTATCTTCTCTTGTAGACTTGGTTATGACTAACTTCCCTGCAAACGTCTGCTGCTCTTCTGCTCCAATCGGTTCTTCTGATCATTTCCTTGTTAAAGTGGACATCTCTCTGGCCATTCTCAGAAAGCCTCCTCAGTGTCGGGGAGTCTGGCATTTCACTCAGGCCTTCAACTTCAACAACGACTGGCATGGCCTTCAAGCAACCATCAATCGTCTGGACTGGTCTCCCATTGCTACTGCCTCTGACAGCAACTCTTCCTGGGAATTCTTCCAAAGTAAATTACTCTTTCTCATGCACAGATTTATCCCATCTCGTCTTCAGTTGTCATACCCTTCCTCCCATCCATGGTACACTGAAGCTTGTGGTGAGGCAGTTGCCATGAAGCAACTTGCCTTCACCTCATGCAAGGCAAATCCAACTGAAGGAAATCTCAGTTCCTTTCACAAAGTTCAAAACAAGTTTGTGTCTACCCTCAGGAGAGCCAGGAAACACTATCTCTCTACTCTCAAGACTGAACTCTCAAACATGTATCACTCCTCCAAATCTTGGTGGTGTCTGGTCAAATCTGCTTCTGGTGTTTGTTCCCCCTCCATCCCCTCCCTTACCTCAAACGGCTACACAGCTGACTACGCACGTGAAAAAGCTGAATGCCTCAACTCTGTGTTTGCCTCGAAATATTGTGTCCCGAACCCATCTCTCTGTACCCACTCTACCCAGTCGAACGCAGCTGCTCCAGGAATCTGTGTACTCTCCTGACAAGGTGGATAAGTTTTTGTCAAACCTCGACTCTGATTCTGCAACTGGACCAGACGGTCCAGACGGGTCAAGTTCCCAAAAGGTCCCAAAATCCTGCTCTGCCACTCTATCTCACCCTCTCTCTGTTCTCTGCACCCTCTCTTTTGCTCAAGGTCATCTGCCATCAGCTTGGAAATCAGCAAACATTACCGCTTTACACAAAAAGGTGCAAAAACAGATCCTTGCAACTCCAGACCAATAGGCTTGCTCCCAATTATCAGCAAGGTCATGGAATCCATCATCGCTTCTGACATCAAATCCTTCCTCTTCTCCAATGGCTTGATCTGGGATCATCAATTTGGATTCAGACCAGGTCATTCTACTCTGGACACGTTGCTTCTGCTGTCTCAACAATGGATGGAGGTCCTCAATGCCAAACAGGATATCAGAGTTGTCGCCCTTGACATATGACGTGCCTCCGATACGGTCTGGCACCCAGCTCTGCTCTCCAAACTCTCCTCCTACGGTATCCATGGAAATCTCCACACATGGCTTGTGGACTTCCTCTCTGGTCATAGTCAACATGTAGCCCTGAATGGATTTCTCTCATCTCCCCTTCCTGTTCAGGCTGGAGTTCCCCAAGGCATTGTTCTGGGCCCAATGCTTTTTATGATCTTCATCAATGATCTCTCCGACTCTCTGGAAAATCCTCTATCTCTTTGCTGATGACTCCACTCTCTACCGCTCCATACCTCATCCCTCAGATCGGCAGTCTGCAGCCTCCTCACTCTCTGCAGACCTGGACAAAATCACAGACTGGTCAAACAAGTGGAACATGTCTTTCAATCCTGACAAATCTCACACTCTCACTCTGTCTCTCTAAAAAGACCGTCTGGACAACCCTCCCATCTACTTTCTGAGCAATCCTCTCAAAGAAGTTCTGTCGCTCAAGCTTTTGGGTCTCACTATCTGCCATGATCTTTCCTGGGAAAACCACATTTCCAAGCTGGCCTCCAAAGCCAGTCGCCGACTGGGTATCATCCGTCATGAGAAGTCCTTCCTTGGCACACCTGAGCTCCTCACCACATACAAGGCTTTCATCCACAGCTCAATGGAATGCTGTTCTCCCTTCTGGGCTGGTGCTCCTGCCTCACACCTAGCTCGTCTTCACGCTGTTGAAACCAAAGCTTTCAGAATCATTGGAATCTCCCACGATGAAGCTAACTCCGAGGACCTTTCACTCACTCACTGCAAGCAGGTTGGTGGTCTTTCTGTCTTCTTCCGACTTCTCTCTGGCCTAGCCCTCCCCCCCCCCCCCCCCCCAGCCCTGTCTGTGCTCTGTTCTCCCCCCCCCTCCCCACCTCCCCCCCCCCCCCCCCCAATATTCCTACAGGTCGCCCAAGATCTGCCAGCAACCCTCTTATGGTTAAACTGCCAAAATCAAGACTCTCTGCTCACCTTCACTCCTTCATTCCTCTTTTCTCCCGCCTCTGGAACAAAGTCCCTCACTCTATTCAATCCCACTCCACCCTCCAGGTCTTTAAAACAGCTGTTCACCACCATCTCTTATCTTCCCCCATTCAAAACCTTGATCTTTTCTACCCCCGTTAATTCACCCCAGATCCACCTTTTTGAAATTTCGACCTCTTTCCTGGAAGTCCTGGCAGTGTCCATGTGTTTTATACCTCTCCCATGCCCCCACCCCCCTTCCCGTGCCTCCTCCCCCCAAGCCCTCTCCCTCCCACAGATCTCCCGATGTCCCTGCTCTCAAATGTTGTACTTGTGTGCTTCCCTCTCTCTCCCCATATTTTATGTTTTATGTGTCAGTTTGTCTTTTTGTGATTAATGTTAGCTCTTACACGAGCCTCGATCTTGTATACAAAAAAAAAAGAAGTGTTCCGGCTTTTTAGAGTGATCTGACTGCTCCTTTGATGAGAAGCATGCCCTTGTTATCGGTGGTGAGAACTAAAAACAGAGTTTGGACGAAGTTGACTGATGGCCTGAGAACAGGTCTGAAAATCGATACAGTTTATGGGTAAAAACACTTAGGGACTTTCTAAATACCCAACGACATGAACATTCTGGGACGGAGGCAGCTGATATTAAATGAGAAAAATTATTTGTGTTCAAGTCCAATTATAATCACCCCGAACCGACGATATTTTTGACATTTTGTTTGATTTATTTGTTTTTGTCAACCAATTGAGATTTATTACCCTCGCCAGAGGAGAGGGTATTGCATTTGAGTCCGTTTGTTTGTTTGTCTGTTTGTCTGTCTGTCCGCACAGAATAAATACGATTTTCTCTGCAACGGTTGGTCCGATTGACCGGAAATTTTCACCAAAGATGCAACTCCACCTGTATAATTTTTTTATGATAATTATGACGTCATACGTCACGTGGTTCGGCCTCCATCTTGGAAAAATCGAAAAACTTTGCACCTTTATATCTCGGAAAGCACTGAATGGAAAAAATTGAGACATGGCTCATTGTAAAGAACTCTCCATGGGGAATAAAATATGTTAATGATGATGTCGTAGGTGCCTCCATTATGACGTCATAATTCGACAAGTACAAAACTTCATCCAATCAAGATGAAATTTCTTGAGTGCTATGTCGGCATAAACTGGTGGAGAAAATAAAATGATGATTACGTCATCGGTCACGTGTTCCGGCCGCCATCTTGGAAAAACCGAAAAAATTTGCACCTCCATATCCCCGAAAGTGCTGAATCGAAAAAATTGAGACATGGCTCATTGTAAAGAACTCTCCATGGGGAATAAAATATGTTAATGTCATAGGTGCCTCCATTATGACGTCATAATTGGACAAGTACAAAACTTCATCTGATCAAGATGAAATTTCTTGAGCATAATCTAGGAATAAATGAGTTTAGAAATTTTTTTATGATGACGTCATCGGTCACGTGGTTCGGCCGCCATATTTGTTTTAACACAAAAGCCTTAAAAACCACTGAAAATACATCCTGGCGAGGGTTTGCAATCTCTGATTGCTCTTTTTCTTGTTTGTTTTGTTATGTCAACCAATTGAGATCTAAAGTCCCTGTATATAGTCCCGACAACTTGCAATTAGAAACCATTTTGTTTCCATCATGCGCAGCGCACCGAACCTGCTTCCATTGTGTGTCTAGCATAATGTGTCCGTTTTCTAATCAAACTGTCTTTCTCTGACCCCAAAAGGGAAATCATATTATGTAATTATTTATTTTCCTTCATCCATCGTGTCTGAATAAGCATACAATCAGACAGGATTTATTTAACCTTAAAACATATATAAGAAACGGCGGCAAAATGAAGTGTAATGCGCTGGTGCAGGTTCACACTGAGTAAAGGTGCCTAAATCCAGGTGTACAGAGCGTATGAATAGAAGAAAGACATACAGAAAGTCTAAAAAAAAAAACACCTTTAGAGGCCATTTTGCGATTTTGGATTTAGAGGCCAAACAAGAAGTGACAGATGGAGAAATTTGAAAGAAGTGGAAGAAGGAAAGTGAAAGACAGAGATGGAGGCACAACATCCAAGCTGGATGCGTACACCATCAAGAGAGCAGAGAATTGGAAAAGATAACAATTTTGAGTGAAAAAAGAGAAAGAGCTTGAGAATGTTGATTGGTTTGTGCTCTGCTTGAACTTGGCTCCTTGACGAGAGTGATACTAGGTGGTTTGCCATTGCCTTCCCGGCAGGAATTTGCAATTTGTTCAGGATGCCGATGGTAACTGTCCTATTATTGGCGAAGGACACCGTGGGATATTTAACATCCACCAACTAATGATATCAGACGGTACATCCGGCTTAACGTTTATCCGAGGGACGACACTCACGTTGATGAATCACCCTGCCTGTGAATCCCCGGCATGACGTCATGTCTATCTCTCCTTGCCTAGTGCACAGCGGCGTGTCTGTTGGGCCGACCCAGTGTGCATACGAATCGCCCTGTGGCTCTTACACTTTATCAAATTTTACCTGAATCCAAGATGAGGATTAAATAATTTATTTTAGTGCATTATTCTCCCATGTTGATGTTTTATCATATTTTGCCACCAAAACACCATGTAATCATGTCATAGTAATTATTTTCTTACAGGATGGAACCGACCGATTTATATAGTGGTGAATGGAAACAAAATGGCGCACAGAGATGGATACAAAATGGCGTACACTGACCACGCGGCCTGTATTTTCCAGGCATGTAACGATGCAACTCTCTCTGTATAGGGACTCTAAATGCACCGAAAAGTTTAAAATTCCTTTTTCTATAATCACAGGCAAGATCCCGAGCTTGGCTTTACAGGTAAAGTATGAAGCGGTTAATTTTGTGCCTCCCCTCTGCTCCTCTTACGTACAAGAAAGTCTACAAGTCCCGTCGGCCCCGCAAAGCAATCGAGAGATTAATATCGGTCGATGAACCGTTGTCTGCGAGCCATGCTGCGCGTACCTGCAGTACCTGTTCTCCTGCACTCACGGCTGCGGCTGTTGGCGCTAAAACCTCGAGGACAAGCCTCGTGGCAGGTTCCTCGATGGAGCAAGAAGCCCCCCGTGCAGCTCATGCAGAAGTTCCTGCTGAAGCAGGTGTCGCAGTTGTGCAACTTGCATTCTGATGGAAACGGGCAGAACGACACAGAATATGTCGTTATTGGTCACAACATTTGTAACATTTCACTCATTCTTGTTGTATTCGCTAAAACTCCATTCGTGTACTCACTGTGACAGATGCTGACGCCCCTTCGTCCATGACGCACACCGAAGTAGCCCTCAGGACAGGAGGACAAGCAGCTCCCGACCTGCTGCATGTCCAGACGTTTGAGGTAGATGAAGTACCTTGGCGAACACGTGATGCACCCGTTCAGATCCGAGCATGTGCGACAGCCTTTGGGACAGTTCACTGCAGAACGGGGCGATGACCATCTTATAGCACCATCAACTTCCAGCACGATTACTCACCCGCCCCGCTAACCGCCCGCACGACTAACCACCAGCCAGCACGACTAACTGCCAGCACGACTAACCGCCAGCATGACTACTCACCCGCACCACTAACCGCCAGCACGACTAACCGCCAGCATGACTAACCGCCAGCATGACTAACCGCCAGCACGACTAACCGCCAGCATGACTAACCGCCAGCACGACTAACCGCCAGCACGACTAACCGCCAGCATGACTAACCGCCAGCATGACTACTCACCCGCACCACTAACCGCCAGCACGACTAACTGCCAGCCATCACGACTAACCGCCAGCACGACTAACCGCCAGCATGACTACTCACCCGCACCACTAACTGCCCGCATGACTAACCACCAGCCAGCACGACTAACTGCCAGCACGACTAACCGCCAGCATGACTACTCACCCGCACCACTAACCGCCAGCACGACTAACCGCCAGCACGACTAACCGCCAGCATGACTAACCGCCAGCATGACTAACCGCCAGCATGACTACTCACCCGCACCACTAACCGCCAGCACGACTAACTGCCAGCCATCACGACTAACCGCCAGCACGACTAACCGCCAGCATGACTAACCACCAGCATGACTACTCACCCGCACCACTAACCGCCAGCACGACTAACTGCCAGCCATCACGACTAACCGCCAGCACAACTAACCGCCAGCATGACTACTCACCCGCACCACTAACTGCCCGCATGACTGACCACCAGCATAACGACCAGCACGACCAGCACAACTAACCATCAGCATGACTAACCGCCAGCACGACTAACCGCCAACATGACTAACCGCCAACATGACTAACCGCCAACATGACTAACCACCAACATGACTAACCGCCAGTATGACTGACCGCCAGCATGACTGACCGCCAGTACGACTGACCGCCAGTACGACTGACCGCCAGTACGACTAACCATCAGTATGATGAACCGCCAGTACGACTACCCACCAGTATGACTAACCGCCAGTCCGATTAACCACCAGTATGACTAACCGCCAGTATGACTACCCACCAGTATGACTAACTGCCAGTACGACTATTCACCAGTATGACTAACCACCAGTATGACTAACCACCAGTATGACTAACCACCAGTATGACTAACCGCCAGCATGACTAATGACCAGCATTACTAACCGCCAGCATGACTAACGACCAGCACAACTAACCGCCAGTATGAGTAACCGCCAGCATGACTAACGACCAGCATTACTAACCGCCCGCACGACTAACCACCAGCCAGCATGACTAACCGCCAGCCAGCATGACTAACTGCCAGCACGACTAACCACCAGCATGACTAACCACCAGCATGACTAACGACCAGCACTACTAACTGCCAGCATGACTAACGACCAGCATGACTAACAATCAACATGACTAATGGCCAGTATGACTAACCGCCAGCATGACTAACCACCAGCATGACTTTTCGCCAGTCCGACTAAACACCAGCACGACTAACCGCCAGCACAACTAACCGCCAGCACGACTAACCGCCAGCACGACTAACCGCCAGCACGACTAACCGCCAGCACGACTAACCGCCAGCACGACTAACCGCCAGCACGACTAACCGCCAGCATGACTAACGACCAGCATGACTAACGACCAGCATGACTAACGACCAGCATGACTAATGGCCAGCACTACTAAGCGCCAGCATGACTAACGACCAGCATGACTAACGACCAGCATGACTAACGACCAGCATGACTAACGACCAGCATGACTAACTGCCAGCACTACTAAGCGCCAGCATGACTAACGGCCAGCACGACTAACGACCAGCATGACTAACTGCCAGCACTACTAAGCGCCAGCATGACTAACGACCAGCATGACTAACGACCAGCATGACTAACGGCCAGCACTACTAAGCGCCAGCTTGACTAAGTGTTGTTATCACATTCTGTATATGATGATAGGATGTATAAGTGCGGTGCACGTGTTCGGTGTATGAGGATATGATGTGTAAATGCGGTACTCGCATTCGGTATAGGAGCAAGTATAAGTGTGGTTATACCGTTCAGTATCGGTATAAGTGTGGTACTCATGTTCAGTATATAAGGATGTATATTTGCGGTACTCACATTCGGTATATGAGGATGTATAATTGTGGTACTCACGGCGGGTTTGCCTCCTTGTCCTTGAGACGGTCGACCAGTGATCAAGTGCACGGTCCATGGCGTTTGCACAGACGAGCACCAAGGGTAGTAGATACAGGTGCATGGTGTCGGCCAATCTCACCGACAGCGTACCAGGTGCCGGTACGTGTTTGGGCGACCATATGGTGTTGGTACCTCCCGGATCGTCTCGCCGCTCGGGTGCCGAGGACGATCGCTGCTAGAGCGATGTTACTTCGAGGTGTTAAGCATTCCAGTCGAGACAGCCCAGCACGTATCCTCAGGTATCAAGAATATGGCATGACACGAAATGAAGATCGGACCTCAAGTGGTTTTCATTGCGGACCCTCATCAGGTCTCCAATTCCTTCCGTGGATCCAATTAATGGTATTTGGTAAACCCTCTCCGCGGTATCGATGAAAGTACCGGAGATGTCCTGTCAATGCGTCTTACCTAAACACACCCTCTCCTCCTCCACGCACAGTTATTTTCCCAATGAAGCTGCATTCAAATAACTTGCTGACGTCACACCGTAGATACGTCACAGCTTGGAGTACCCTCGCCGCGTCTCGTCTGCGCTGCCGCAGTGTTAACCGGTAAACGCTCCTGAATATTAACCTCTGGTCTGGGAGGCTCATTCACAAGTCAAAGCCCATGGCTCCCTGCTCCCTCCTCCCTGACGCACCACCTCCCCACAACTCTCCCACACACCCACCCAATCCCATCGAGCTCTGGTCAAACCACACTAAGGGGTGATTAGTAATGCCAGTGGCTCCATTTGAACCAGCAATAAGAAACATTATGATGAGTTTTAAATTATTAATGAAAAGGAATTTGTATTTAAAAATAATAATTTTCCTGTTACCATTCACCAGGCTTTTCACTTCTGGGCACTCCCAAAATGGGAGGATTGAACATAACAATGCTATTATTCTACGATGGGAAAACACAAACACATAGAAATACCAAAAAATAAAATCTGACCTTCTGTACCTTCTGTAATCTGATTCCCTCATATTCATCTTTTGATCTCAAATCCAAATTTCTTGAGTATAACAATAATAACAAATTTGACTTCACTGTTCTAATATTTATGGAGGGCACTACATATATACGTATATAGATATATATATATGAGAGAATGCAGATATATATATATATATATATATATATATATATATATATATATATATATATATATATATATACACACACTAGCTGAGGTACCCGGCTTCGCCCGGTTGAATAAGAATAAGACAAATATATGATGAAAAGAACATGTATATTTTAGAGCAATATCACAGTACATTGCCTACATGACGTTTTGTCAATTTTCAATTTCTCAAAACCTCTGGGTATACAACATTTCTGGTTTTCTTACTTGGTGCCAAGACATAAAGATTGCTTGGTTTTCCAACCCTCGAGCAGCCCACGTACAGCTGGCCATGGAAGTACCCGGCATTGCCGGGCGGGGGAAGGGAGGGGAGGAGGAAGGGGAGGGGAGGGGGAGGGGAGGGGAGGGGGAGGGGAGGTGAGGGGGAGGGGTGAGGGGAGGGGGGAGTGGAGGGGGAGGGGGAGGGGGAGTGGAGGGGGAGGGTGATGATGATGGGAAGTACCCGGCATTGCCGGGCGGGGGAAGGGAGGGGAGGAGGAAGGGGAGGGGAGGGGAACGGGGGGGGGGGAGGGGAGGGGAACGGGGGGGGGAGGGGAGGGGAGGGGAGGGGAGGGGAACGGGGGGGGAGGGGAGGGGAACGGGGGGGGGAGGGGAACGGGGGGGGGAGGGGAGGGGAATGGGGGGGAGGGGAGGGGAACGGGGGGTAGGGGAGGGGAGGGGAACGGGGGGGAGGAGAGGGGGGAGGTGAGAAGAGGGGGGAAGGGGAGAAGAGGAGGGAGGGGGAAGGGGAGAAGAGGAGGGAGGGGGAGGAGGAGCGGGGAGGAGCGGGGAGAAGAGGAGGGAGGGGGAGGAGGAGAGGGGAGGGCGTGGGGGAGGGGGGAGGGGAGGGGGAGGGGAGTGGGAGGGGGGAGGGGAGGAAGAGGGGGGAGGGGAGGGGGGAGGGGGGGCTTCGCCCGGGTTGAATAAGAATAATACAAATATATATTGAAAAGAACATGTATATTTTAGAGCAATATCACAGTGCATTTCCTACATGGCGTTTTGTCAATTTTCAATTTCTCAAAACCTCTTGGTATACAACATTGCTGGTTTTCTTACTTGGTGCCAAGACATAAAGATTGCTTGGTTTTCCAACCCTCGAGCAGCCCACGTACAGCTGGCCATGGGAAGTACCCGGCATTGCCGGGCGGGGGAAGGGAGGGGGAGGAGGAAGGGGAGGGGAGGGGGAGGGGAGGGGAGGGGGAGGGGAGGTGAGGGGGAGGGGTGAGGGGAGGGGGGAGTGGAGGGGGAGGGGGAGGGGGAGTGGAGGGGGAGGGTGATGATGATGGGAAGTACCCGGCATTGCCGGGCGGGGAAGGGAGGGGAGGAGGAAGGGGAGGGGAGGGGAACGGGGGGGGGGAGGGGAGGGGAACGGGGGGGGAGGGGAGGGGAGGGGAGGGGAGGGGAACGGGGGGGGGAGGGGAGGGGAACGGGGGGGGGGAGGGGAACGGGGGGGGAGGGGAGGGGAATGGGGGGGAGGGGAGGGGAACGGGGGGTAGGGGAGGGGAGGGGAACGGGGGGGGAGGAGAGGGGGGAGGTGAGAAGAGGGGGGAAGGGGAGAAGAGGAGGGAGGGGGAAGGGGAGAAGAGGAGGGAGGGGGAGGAGGAGCGGGGAGGAGCGGGGAGAAGAGGAGGGAGGGGGAGGAGGAGAGGGGAGGGCGTGGGAGAGGGGGGAGGGGAGGGGGAGGGGAGTGGGAGGGGGGAGGGGAGGAAGAGGGGGGAGGGGAGGGGGGAGGGGGGGCTTCGCCCGGGTTGAATAAGAATAATACAAATATATATTGAAAAGAACATGTATATTTTAGAGCAATATCACAGTGCATTTCCTACATGGCGTTTTGTCAATTTTCAATTTCTCAAAACCTCTTGGTATACAACATTGCTGGTTTTCTTACTTGGTGCCAAGACATAAAGATTGCTTGGTTTTCCAACCCTCGAGCAGCCCACGTACAGCTGGCCATGGGAAGTACCCGGCATTGCCGGGCGGGGGGAAGGGAGGGGAGGAGGAAGGGGAGGGGAGGGGAACGGGGGGGGGAGGGGAGGGGAACTGGGGGGAGGGAGGGGAACGGGGGGGGGGGAGGGGAGGGGAACGGGGGGGGAGGGGAGGGGAACGGGGGGGAGGGGAGGGGAATGGGGGGGGAGGGGAGGGAACGGGGGGTAGGGGAGGGGAACGGGGGGTAGGGGAGGGGAGGGGAACGGGGGGGGAGGAGAGGGGGGAGGTGAGAAGAGGGGGGAAGGGGAGAAGAGGAGGGAGGGGGGAGGGGAGAAGAGGAGGGAGGGGGAGGAGGAGCGGGGAGGAGCGGGGAGAAGAGGAGGGAGGGGGAGGAGGAGAGGGGAGGGGGAGGAGGAGGAGGAGAGGGGAGGAGGAGGAGGAGAGGGGAGGGGGGAGGAGGAGGGGAGGGGGGAGGAGGGGGAGAGGAGGAGAGGGGAGGGGGAGGAGGAGAGGGGAGGGGGGAGGAGGAGAGGGGAGGGGGGGGAGGAGGAGAGGGGAGGGGGGAGGTGAGGGGGGAGGGGGAGGTGAGGGGGAGGGGGAGGAGAGGGGAGGGGGGAGGTGAGGGGGGAGGGGGGAGGTGAGAGGGGAGGGGGGCAGGTGAGGGGGGAGGGGGGAGGTGAGGGGGGAGGGGGGGAGGGGAGGGGGGAGGGGGGAAGGGGAGGGGAGGGGGAAGGGGGAGGGGAGGGGGAGGTGAGGGGGAGGGGGGGTGAGGGAGGGGGGGTGAGGGGGAGGGGGGAGTGAGGGGGAGGGGTGAGGGGAGGGAGAGGTGAGGGGGAGGGGGGGAGGGGTGAGGGGGAGGGGGGAGGGGAGGAGGGATGGGGGAGAGGGGAGGGGGAGGGGGAGGGGAGGTGAGGGGGAGGGGTGAGGGGAGGGGGAGTGGAGGGGGAGGGGGGGGGAGGGGGAGGGGGAGGGGGAGGGGGGAGTGGAGGGGGAGGGGGAGGGGGGAGTGGAGGGGGAGGGGGAGGGGGGAGTGGAGGGGAAGGGGGGAGTGGAGGGGAAGGGGGGAGTGGAGGGGAAGGGGGGAGGGGGAGGGGTGAGGGGGGAGGGGAGGGAGTGAGGGGGGAGGGGAGGGAGTGGGGGAGGGGGGAGGGGAGGGGGAGGGGAGTGGGAGGGGGGAGGGGAGGAAGAGGGGGGAGGGGAGGGGGGAGGGAGGAGAGGGGGGAGGGGAGGGGGGAGGGGGGGGCTTCACCCGGGTTGAATAAGAATAATACAAATATATGATGAAAAGAACATGTATATTTTAGAGCAATATCACAGTACATTTCCTACATGGCGTTTTGTCAATTTTCAATTTCTCAAAACCTCTTAGTATACAACATTGCTGGTTTTCTTACTTGGTGCCAAGACATAAAGATTGCTTGGTTTTCCAACCCTCGAGCAGCCACGTACAGCTGGCCATGGGAAGTACCCGGCATTGCCGGGCGGGGGAAGGGGGGGAGGAGGAAGGGGAGGGGAGGGTAACGGGGGGGAGGGGAGGGGAACGGGGGGGGGAGGGGAGGGGGAGGGGAGGGGAATGGGGGGGGAGGGGAGGGGAACGGGGGGGAGGGGAGGGGAACGGGGGGGAGGGGAGGGGAACGGGGGGGGAGGGGAACGGGGGGGAGGGGAACGGGGGGGAGGGGAATGGGGGGGAGGGGAACGGGGGGGAGGGGAGGGAGGAGGGGAGGAGGAGGGGGAGGAGGAGGGGGAGGAGGAGAGGGGAGGGGGGGAGGGGCGGAGGAGGGGGAGGGGGAGGGGCGGAGGAGGGGGAGGAGAGAGGCGAGGGGGGAGGGGAGGAGGAGGGGGGGGGAACGGCTAGCTTGGCAAGCGATAGCAGGATTTGTACTTTTATTTTTACCTCAATGAGGGCTATATATATAGTCCGTGATTGGAGCCTTAAAGTTCAACACAAAGTTTTTTTATGAAAAATAATGCAGATGTATAACAATCCACCAATGCAAGTTCAGAAATGAATGCAGATCCTTTACTTTGCGATACAAACGCAATTCCCGCCATTTCCACTCACGATCAAGGCCTCCAGAGTGATCGCGCCTCTTCTTCCTCCTTCAACTTCGTCTCACTTCTTTCACTCAAAATGCACGAAATTCTGCCGCATGAAATTATGTAGAGGCCTCGTCGGGGGGATATAAGGTAGATAAGGAAGGCGTTGTAACAGAAGAATCAAAATAAACGTAGAAGCACAAAAGGAAATTGGAGCTATTCTGGACCCACAGCCAAACCCGACAAACCATTGCAATACACCCCGAATGTCTAGCACCGCCACAAACGACACCATGGAATTGCAGCTGGCGCGGTTTTTTTAAACCATTGATATTAAAATAAAACGCAGCCTAAAACCACCGGGATTTTATGCTGATTCCGAATCTGTGTCCAAAACTTTTCTCCGATGTGTAGTTCTTGAGTTTTAAGCGGACATCCAGACAGACACACATACACACACACACACACACACACACACACACACACACACACACACACACACACACACACACACACACACACACACACACACACTCCTCCTTTATATATAGAGATATATTATATTATACATATTATATTATATATATTATATTATATATATTATATTATATATATTATATTATATATATTATATTATATTTATTATATTATATTTATTATATTTATTATATTATATTATATTTATTATATTATATTTATTATATTTATTATATTATATTTATTATATTATATATATTATATTATATTTATTATATTATATTTATTATATTATATTAATTATATTCTATATATTATATTATATATATTATATTGTTATGAATTTGGGTAGAGTGATATATAGTCAAATAGATCTGTATAGGTGGGTATTCGACTGTCGCGATAGGGAATCTACCTGTAATAAGTTCTATGGTTAGCCGGATGTCGGTATAAGCTGTATTGGTGTCCCCGCCACGAGGGGGCAGGGCGTACTAAGTAGTACATGGATTATGGATAAGATTCCTTTGTTCGTCGTCCCCTCTGTCGCCAAACCTGTGTCCCTTATGGCAATACACACTCACATAGACACTAGGTAGATTCCTTAGAGCACACATTAAATAATTCCCCTCCCTTACAATAAGACTTTGGAAGACATGCAGGCAGCAGCTGCGCAGTATGCTACCATGGGCGACCAAGCATCGAGCAAGGCTGGGAGCCACTCCCAGGAGGACTGTTGATTGGCCAGGGGGATGGGCGGGCAACACCACAGGGCGGGAAGCACTTGGCCAATGGGAGGGCACCAGCGCAGTCAGAACATTCGAGAGGTCGAGAGACGAGGCTCTGATTGGGAACGCGCCAGAATCGACGTCACACGCGAGGTGACAAAAGGACTCGCTGACGACATTTTCTCTCTTGGCGCTGGACCCCTTCATGTTGGAGATCGCCATTCGCCCTCTTTTTGCCTCTATGGTGGACCCATCGTGCTTGCTCTTTCTTTTTGCCTGGACCTTTTGTGCTTCGCTCTTGGAGATCTCTCGGCGCTCGGAGCTCTTAGCTGGTTCGTCGTGGTGCTCGGAGCGAGCGGGACCCCGCGTGTGGCAGACGGGCTGGGAGCAAGGCATGCCGCTGAGCAGACGAGGCCGGGGCCTACCTGGCGGCGTGCGCTCGGGGCCTAGCGGAGCGCGTGATCAGCGGACAGAGGTTTCTTCGCGCCACTGGAGCCTAGACGATTCCGGACGACACACTGCAGACTACTGACAGATAAGACCGCACCCCACAGAACATTACACGACGGGACAGTTATTTTATGTAATTCATTCCATTGTCTCGTATTTGGAAGTCGGTGTGCGGGATCCCGATTTAGGAAAATTATTTATCTTCCGTCGCGTTTCATTGTCTTGGGTTTTAAATAAATCATTCCTTTTGTACATTTTACCTTTCGTGTTTGAGTTCATTAATTTGCAGGATCGAGAGCTGCCGTCGGATTATAGGTACGCGCTTCCGCTGCTTCCCCTTCATTCTTCCTCCCCGTGCTTGGAGTCAAATCCGTATTTGGTCGTCGCCTCCATTAGAGCCGTTTGGTCATCCACGAGCCCTGGTGTTAACCCAAGGAATCGCGCGACAATATTATACTAGGGAGATACCCGTGCTACGCATGGGTGGGAGGCCAAAAGCAAACAGGCAATGCAGATAGGGCGAATGCCAAAGCATGAAACCAATAAATTCCACATTCCTGTAGCACCTTCAGTCGCACATCAGACATGGACAGCAAGTTCGTGAAGGACTTCCATGAAAAACGTACCCGTTCGCAAACAAACGGATATGTTCACGTTATAGAAACATCAAGCGTGGGACCGTGGCGAATTTGCACATGGCGATCCGCGAAGTTCACATTCAGAAAGTAGAAACCATCATGGCATGTCGTCATTCACTTGAACTCGATATCTCTTTTTCATTCCAAACAACATAACTCCAATCACAAATTAATCACAAAATAAACTTTTAACAACATTGTTAATGT
>NC_136263.1:195153416-195248867 GCF_964187855.1 Myxine glutinosa | reverse complement strand
ATGTGGAATTCTCTCCTGTAGAGATTAAATGTCGTTTGAACTTTGGCCGAGGTCATTATTTACTTTTAATGATGTTTATATACGAATGATGTTTAATGATGTTTATATTGGTTTTGGGTCGTCCTTTCCGCATATCTCTTGGGATTGTTAGTTGGAGAGACGGCCATGATTGTAATTCTCTCAAGCAGGGATTCAACCCGTGTCCTTATAAAAGGTCTTTGTCCGGGGTCACCGAGTTCGATTGGTGCAGCCATGCAGCGATCGGTGCAGCCGTTTGTGCGGCACCCGGGAAAACAACATCATCACAATGAAAACATCGTCACAATGAACGGTATGCGAACGCGAATGTTATGCGAGAGTCCAAACCAGAGAATGCTGGAGACCAAAGGTGAAATTGGGAAAACGAAATAGCCTATTTTACTCGTGGAGATCCCAGGATTACCAACCCAAAATATCGTTGCGTTCGGTTCAGCAGTTTTTACGGTACCTTCGAACGGACAGACAGACCACACTAAGGGGTGATTAGTAATGCCAGTGGCTCCATTTGAACCAGCAATAAGAAACATTATGATGAGTTTTAAATTATTAATGAAAAGGAATTTGTATTTAAAAATAATAATTTTCCTGTTACCATTCCCAGGCTTTTCACTTCTGGGCACTCCCAAAATGAGAGGATTGAACATAAAAATGCTATTATTCTACGATGGGAAAACACAAACACATAGAAATACCAAAAAATAAAATCTGACCTTCTGTAATCTGATTCCCTCATATTCATCTTTTGATCTCAAATCCAAATTTCTTGAGTATAACAATAATAACAAATTTGACTTCACTGTTCTAATATTTATGGAGGGCACTACATATATACGTATATAGATATATATATATGAGAGAATGCAGATATATATATATATATATATATATATATATATATATATATATATATATATATATATATATATATATATATATACACACACTAGCTGAGGTACCCGGCTTCGCCGGTTGAATAAGAATAAGACAAATATATGATGAAAAGAACATGTATATTTTAGAGCAATATCACAGTACATTTCCTACATGACGTTTTTGTCAATTTTCAATTTCTCAAAACCTCTTCGTATACAACATTTCTGGTTTTCTTACTTGGTGCCAAGACATAAAGATTGCTTGGTTTTCCAACCCTCGAGCAGCCCACGTACAGCTGGCCATGGGAAGTACCCGGCATTGCCGGGCGGGGGAAGGGAGGGGGAGGAGGAAGGGGAGGGGAGGGGGAGGGGAGGGGAGGGGGAGGGGAGGTGAGGGGGAGGGGTGAGGGGAGGGGGAAGTGGAGGGGGAGGGGGAGGGGGAGTGGAGGGGGAGGGTGATGATGATGGGAAGTACCCGGCATTGCCGGGCGGGGGAAGGGAGGGGAGGAGGAAGGGGAGGGGAGGGGAACGGGGGGGGGGGGAGGGGAGGGGAACGGGGGGGGAGGGGAGGGGAGGGGAGGGGAGGGGAACGGGGGGGAGGGGAGGGGAACGGGGGGGGGGGGAGGGGAACGGGGGGGGGGAGGGGAGGGGAATGGGGGGGGAGGGGAGGGGAACGGGGGGTAGGGGAGGGGAGGGGAACGGGGGGGGAGGAGAGGGGGGAGGTGAGAAGAGGGGGGAAGGGGAGAAGAGGAGGGAGGGGGAAGGGGAGAAGAGGAGGGAGGGGGAGGAGGAGCGGGAGGAGCGGGGAGAAGAGGAGGGAGGGGGAGGAGGAGAGGGGAGGGGGAGGAGGAGGAGGAGAGGGGAGGAGGAGGAGGAGAGGGGAGGGGGGAGGAGGAGAGGGGAGGAGGGGAGGAGGAGGGGGGAGGAGGAGAGGGGAGGGGGGAGGAGGAGAGGGGAGGGGGGGAGGAGGAGAGGGGAGGGGGGGGAGGAGGAGAGGGGAGGGGGGAGGTGAGGGGGGGAGGGGGAGGGGGAGGAGAGGGGAGGGGGGGGAAGGAGAGGGGAGGGGGGAGGAGAGGGGAGGGGGGAGGACATTTGTCAGGGAGGACTCTGTCATCCTCCCAGAGACAGAGACGGATGGACATTTGGTGAATTATAGTAAGATATATTATATTATATTTATTATATTATATATATTATATTATATATATTCTATTATATATATTCTATTATATATATTATATTATATATATATATTATATTGTATATATTATATTGTATATATTATATTATATATATTATATTATATATATTATATTATATATATATTATATTATATTATATTATTTATATTATATTATATATTATATTATTATATTATATTATAATATAACAGTTAACACTATACAGTATATATATTGTTGCGGACATGAGGCCTGTATTTTTTTGATTGTGTTGTATTGTGGTAAATTGGTGATGATTATTGTTTATTCTGCGCCCCCCTACCTCCGGAGCTGTGTAAAGGTGAAAGGGCATCCCATAATTAGTCCACAAGCATACACGTCAGCCAAGTAATAGAATACCCCTGTTGATAGTTATCTCTTATTCTGTGTTTTAGGGTAAGGCTGTGTCTCCCATTAATTGAAGTACTCCATTGCACCAGTGAAAGAGATAGATTCCCTTCATTCCCACTCCCCAACACTTCCATTCCCCCCTTTCCGTCAATTGCAATTCGCATTGCCAACTGCATGTTGGGCGGTTTTCCCTTCATCCGCCATTGACCACGAGGCAGGGTTGGGGGAAGGAAGGCGGGTCCCCACCTCGTCAGAGAGGGGAGGAGTGAGCCAGCCCCACTCGACCAACCATGAACAAGGGGTTTGGCTTGAGAGGGCGGGGAGAGAACGTTTGGGGGAGGTTCGAAAAGGTTAAGGGGCGGGGCCTATATAACCCACGGCGGGGGTGTTCCCAAGGGAGATGCACTTTGAGTTGGTCACAAAGAGTTGGTCGCCAAGAGAGAGTCGTGAAGAGTCAGTCAGTGGAGTCGGTGGTCAGTTGGTTGCGGTGAGGAGTCGGTGGTGGCGGTCAGTGGTTGCGTTGGTTGCGGTGAGGAGTCGAGGAGGGAGGAGATCAGAAGACAGGAAGGCCTTGAGTTGGACTAAGCAAGAGAGGAAGTTGTTGGACTGGGTGGGACTAAGCAAGAGAGGAAGTTGTTGGACTGGGTGGGACTAAGAAAGAGAGAGAAAGAGTCCTGAAGCTTGTGAGGGAAGGAGAGAGAACCCATCACACCAACCCCCCAAGCTCCGCGTTGGCTCCACCAAGCGTTCACCTCCACCAAGGCTCCACCAAGCTCCGTGTTGGCTCCACCAAGCGTTCACCTCCACCAAGGCTCCAGCAAGCTCCGCGTTGGCTCCACCAAGCGTTCACCTCCACCAAGGCTCCACCAAGCTCCGCGTTGGCTCCACCAAGCGTTCACCTCCACCAAAGCTCCACCAAGCTCCGCGTTGGCTCCACCAAGCGTTCACCTCCAGCCATCCACCTCCTGCCATTCCTGTCATTCCCCGCGTGAGTCTGTCTTTTGTTTGTTCTGTCCCTGGGTATTTAATTAAGTCTGTAGGTAAGCTAATATTTGCACTGTGTCACCTGCGTGTTATGTGTTGTAAATAAACTTGATTGCTCCTTTTTGCTTATGTGTGTAAATAGTAAATAAATTCAGTAGCATTTCCAACCTTTTTGTCTTCTTTTTCTTCTTCACATCCGTGTTGCCTTTGTCTTTTCCCTATTGACTAGCTGCGGTGCGATCCGGCCAACGTTTGGGTGGAATCAGGTGAGTCGGGGATCCTGTTAGGTCGCGGTAATACACCACCGCTCGGTCATCATAACATCTGTCCGCGATCTGTAACAATATATATGTATATATATATATATATATATATATATATATATATATATATATATATATATATATATTGTTACGGACACGACTTAAGATGTTGCTTGACCGAGCGGAATGGCCGCCGTGTTCGCACAGTTTACCCGATTACCCCCAACTCACCCGATTCCACTCGAACGTTGGCCGAATTGCGCTACGCTAAATCAATGATGGAAAGGACACAACGGCTGGGATAAATGAAACGACACAACGGGGTACAGTTCTCAAGACCTCCGGAGGAGGATATAATTGGTGATGCAGAAAAGGGGTAGATTACAAGGTAAGAGGTAAAGCACAGAAAAGATGGGCACTTAGACACAATCTTATCTATCCCCGACAGACCACAGACAAACGGAACAAGACTGACTTACACGGGGATTGATGGCAGGGAAGGACAGGCAGTCGATAGCACAAGGTGCACCTTGGCTCAGGGGCAGAATCAAACACGGTCCGGTCCAGAGATGCGGGGAGGTATTGCAGCGCTCGGAGGTGGCGTCTTCTCTCTCCAAGCTGAGGGCGCATCTCACGTCACCTCCCTCTTCCTGCGCATGCTCAGCGGGGAGTGACACGCCCTCGGCTCGTTGGCTCCGCCGCAGATGGAATCGGTCCGCCGCTTCTATTGGGTGCGGGGGGTTACCGGGCTCCGCCCTTGACGAGGAGCTGACAGCGAGCCCCTGCGTGGTAACCCCGTTGGAGCACATGTTCAATGGCGGCTAACCAAGCCGGAGTGAGGACGCACACTCCCCGCGCCGCCGCCGCTGTTGTTGTTGTTGCTGTTGTACCATGAGGAAGAGCTGCGGGGAGGTATTGGGAGGTCCTAAACTTTCTAACGGTGCCATACAATCACATTCTGGTGCAACGAAGAGTCAGAATTAATGGAAACGAGTCCTTAACTGACATAGACTAAGAATAACTAGCAAGATGTCCTATAGTTGTCTACGTGAGATGCGGTGGACCTGGATGCGACATTTAATGTGGGAAATAGGGGAAGGTCGGGTCTACAGAGTGTTGTTTACAGAAAATGGGAGGAGGGAATGGGGGATTGGGGATAGTTGGGAAGTATTGGGAAATAGGGGAATATTTACAAGCGGATATGGATGGATCCAAATCCCATATCCGCAACATTGCACCCTTCTCTACCTCGGGGCGTCCCGACCCGATAAATTTTTACCTACGTTAGTGTGGCACTCAGATGTAGTTCCCTCTGCTATTAACTCAACCCTGAGTGCGACAGTTTTACAGATGTTCACAAATGAGTAAATATGTCCCCCTGCGACGTTGCACCCTTCTCCTCACAGAAACACACCCACAGGATAACCGAATCGCGGAAAGAATCCTCAAACTAAACATACAGCCGGTAGGGAGCATCATTTATACAAGACTGATATTTACACTACGATCCAGGACCTGTTCTTTGAGGAACACATGCAGATGTTATGCATAGAGAGAGAGCACGCATGCCAGCATCGATACACCAACCCACGAGTGCCCTGTGGCCCTACGGCCTTTAATAATGTGCAGAGCACCCCATCCAAGCACCAAAAGCACCACCCCATACACACAGTCAGCACCATCCGGTGCACCAATAAAGTGTTCATAGTCACCGGTGGTGTCGCAGCCGGCCGATGGTCTGCCGCTGGTCTTGCCTTCATGGAGCACTTGGCCTTCTGGCTTCTTTAAAAATAAAGAAAGGCGCCAACCGCGTCCATTTCTAAATTGTGGCCGTCAGGGGGCCAACTATAAATGGTTCACCTGTATGGCATAGGTGCCACGTTGACCCAGAGGTCATCCACGGGTGGTGCTTGACCGCAAAAGAACTGCGGTCCATTGTGGGCGGCCACAAAAAATTGCGGTCCATATGGTGTATCGATCCAGGCAGCAAGCAGCGAAAGTACAGGCCCACAACTGCGGAGCCAGCACCTCTCTCTCCTCTCTCTCTGCCCCAAAGCCAGATCCTCGGAGGTGGGAGACAAAAAGAAGACAAGTGAGTAAGGTGGTAAGGGCGCAAAAGTGCACGCAATACAAGGTAATGCACACTGGGGGCACATGGGAACCAGGTGAGACAGGTACGTTCCTACCGTGCCCCCCCCCCCCCCACCAGGTAACCTACATTGCCCCTCCCTTACCCCTTACTGTATCCACAAAACACAACACTACCCATAAACATCTACTTTACACATCAACAAACGTCCCTACTGTCTTCCCCGTTCCTCCCATAAACCAAATTCGTCTTCTCTCCCTCCTAACCAATCAAATTTGCCATTTCCAACTCTCATCAAAATTTGCCATCTCCAACTCAACATCAAAATTTGCCATCACCAATTCATCATCAGTCCCTCCTAGGGAGGGAGAGATGGAATCACCCCAATGTCTCATCCACGTCGTGATGCGTCTCACAAATCCACACAGCAATTCTCCTTTCCTGCACACAGAAGAAAGAAAACACAGGTGTGGAGTCATCATCATCACCTCAGGTAAGTGGCTGCGTATGGTGCGACAGGTTCATCAATCCTAACTATTTCCGAAATGACTTTAACAACTTTACATTACCCGGGGTCTTTCCCTGCCAATCCATTGGCCAACTTACACTATGGGTTCTAAAAACCAATTCCCATTGACCAAACTGTGGTGCTTCTCAATTTGGGGTCTCACTTCCCCGATTCATCTCCCGGTGCCCTCGCACAATTTCTGGGCTGTGACGTGTAGCTCTCCCAGCAGGTCTACCCACCTGCACACCTCCACCACTGTAGTTGCCACCCGAGCTTACCTGCTCCTCACCCTAACCTAACTAACTGGGGAAGGCCCTCTCGCACTCTCACCCCCTCAGTGCCCTCTCTGGCACGGGCTGCCCGATCCACACCCGGGATCCTCAGGCACCCACTGACACTAACGGCTCCCAGAGCCCACCTGCGGCCTCACCTGGCCGACATCCTCACAGTGGTGGAGTGCCCAAACCAACTACACACACTAACAGGCTACACGCCCAGCCATTTCCACAACACTAATGCACCCATCCAAATACCATTCTGCAACCGCACCACAAATGCCAATATCCAACCACAATTTACCTATACCCTCTACCTAACACTTACACTACCCGCCCCGGGTACTCGTGAAAGGGGTCCACTCTTCCCCCATCCACACCTTCGCACCATGCACACCACTCCGTATCACTTACTCCAACTCTCTCCACACCACTCATTCCAATACTCCCTGTATTCCACACACCTGTACTTGCACACCTGTGCTCTCATACTTGGTGCCGCCTGCACCCTTCTCTCCCCCAAGCGCATTCGCGCTGATCCACAACACTCACTACTCATACACTGCTCCACACACCTGTTCAGTTGCACACCTGTGCAATCACACCTGTTCAATCCTCACACACATGGCATCATCTCATCTAACTACTCCCCTCTGAAACTTGCGCTTCCCAGTCGTCCCTTTAAACTATTGCGCTCCCACGTCATTATCATCCACACTAATCTACCTGCGTCCCCACTACAGGTATCCTTGTCACTAACTAATCTTAACGTCACCTAATGTCATCTTCGCTAGATCCCTACACACCATATCCTAACCCACCCGGGCTAGTTTTCACTGTCATACACCCCATAATCTATAGCGCATTTGCCCCACTTTGTGAGGAATGACAGAGTTGCCATCCCACCACATCGGGCATCTCCCACTACCAATTTTGCACATCAAATTTCAACAAATCAAAAATTTGCCAATCACTACCCATCATCTGCCAATCATTACTGCCAATCCTTTGCCAATCATCAAATTTTGTTTTTCTAATTTCGGGGCCAAAACACTAACCTCATCATTACAGTCTACTTACTAATGCCTCTCGGTGCGCCAATTCACTTCTAAAGCTCGGCTTCGTACAGCCAAGCCAGGAATGCGGGTTGTTTGGTGCCAGCGGCTGGATACGTCCCGCATTCGGTGCAGGGACGGGGGCTTACCCATGCCGAGATCCCACGCACCATCTCGGCACGGAGCCATCCCATGGCCCGATCTCGACCTGCCGGAATGCCTCAACAAAAAGTGGTCGCCATGACGACCCTTCCTATCGGGCTGCCAGCTCCGCCTAGTGGAGCACGGACGCGGCCGTTCAAAGCGCAGCCCGGCGTGGATCGCGTACGGCGGTTCTTTCGAAACCGCCGTGGTTCGGATCCCCGCTGGTCCTCGCGGCACGCGAAGCTGCCCGACGCGCACCGAGGGCCCGATTCGGCTATAAGTCGTTCTAACCTCTAACCCGGTTACCGTCGATGCCTCACCTGCATGCTTACACCCCGCAGCCCGTTCCTTGCTCACACATCCAGCCGTTCCCATGCTCCTCGTCGTACCTTCTCTTACACACCTCGGTACACTCATTCCACTCACAGACTTGGTCACACACCTGACCACCGAACACTTTGGCACACATTCGTCGCTCGCACACCTCACCAACACACCTCTTCGCGCCCCCTCCTCGGTCACCTCCTCTGTGACAATCACAGGTGTGCTTTCACTCGCACACCCAACCACGTGCCTCACTACCAATTCCAGCGTGCATTCCCACACACGCTCTACCATTCCAGGTGTGCTTCGTTTCTCACCTGTCACAACCAACTCACGCTCCGTGTCATTCTTACTACTCTCACCTCCACTCTTGACAGCGCACTCACCCTTACTCTCGACAGCGCACTCTTTCCTCATGCACCCGTCCGTTACACACCTTTCTCGCGCACACTCTCCCGTTACACCCTCTGTAACACTCACCACAGGTGTACACTCTTCCTTACTTTTGACAGCGCACTCTTTCCCCATGCACCTGTCCGTCACACATCTTTCTCGCACACCCTCTCCCGTTACATCCTCTGTAACACTCACCACAGGCGTGCATTCTCCCTTTACACCCTCCGTAACACTCCTCACTACGCGCTTCCATGTGCTCCCTCGCACACGCGCTACGACCGACTCACTCTCGACAGCACCCTCACTCCTTGGCACGCACTTTTTCCTCACACACCCCAGAGTCGGACTTTCTCGCACACCTCCTTTTTCGCACACCAGACCTGTCGCACACTTCACCAACGGCCTCTCACGAACACCCGGGTCCATCTCGACCCCCAAGCTTCTTAAATCACCTGGCGCATCATACGCACGACCATATTGGTCACCACTTACACCGGGTCCTCTTTCTCTTCGCTTCTCCTCCATCACCTGCGAATCCCTCATCCGGTTAATGAGCACATCATCACGATCCGAACACAGACTTTGGACCAATTCTTTTACTTCCTCCTTTATCTCTTTCTTATCCTCTCTCCGTCGCTTCTTAATTTCGCTCACCCCTTCTTCCACTTCTTCTAATTTCTGCTTCACCTCTTTTATGTCCCGGTACGTCTCCTCAAGCTCGTCGTCTAAGGCTACCTTGACCGTTTCCATGTGCGTCCTCACCTGCCGGTCCTTCGTCTCCATTACCTCTGTCACCTCGTCCAACCTCGTTGTCAGTCCCTCACGTACCATTTGACATTCCCTCTTCGTCGCTATCAAGTCGTCTTTTAGTTCTTTCTGTGTCGCTTTTAACCCTCCTAGTACCGCAGTGTTCCTTTGTACCTGTTCCACTAACTCAGTCTGTCCCACCGTCAGCTGTTCCACCTCCTGCGTCAACTCCTCTATACCACCTTGCAATTTTACAGTCCCCTTTCTCACCTCCTTCTCCATGCGCTCCTTACAGTGCCTCACCTCCTCGCGCACTCCTCCGACCTCCTCACTCACACCTCTTCTGATCTCCTCTCCCATCACTTGCATCTCCTGCCCAGATGCCACCCTCATCTGCTCCATTTCCTCCCTGTGAGCATCCAATTTAGTTTCTACCCCCATTCTGACCCCCTCTATCTGCTGCCCCATTTTTTAAACTTCCCTTTCCGCTTGGTCCCTCATGTCCCTCAATTTGCCTTCCATACTGTTTTCTAACCCCTCTAACCCCTTTTTCATCCCTTCCATTTGATTCTCTTGAGCGGCCATTCTGTTTTCTACCCCCATTAACCCCTCCTGTATTTCCCCTAATCTATTGTCTAATCCCTCTATTCTACTCCCTAACCCTCCGATCTGGGCCCCCATGTCCTCCCTCAATTTCTCGCTCTTGGACCCCATCCTTTGTTCTAACCGTTGGCTATTGGCCCCCATGTCCTCCCTCAATTTCTCGCTATTGGACCCCATTTGGCCCTCCAATCGCTCACCCTGAGCATCCATCCGGTTCCCCATTACCCCCATTTGGTTTCCCATTACACCCAATTGCTCACTCTGCAGTTTGAGGGACGCCTGCATTTGCGCCATAAATTGCTCCATGAGGGCCTGCATTTGGGCCATCCCTCCCACTTGTGCAGCGGGTGCGGCCGCCGTAGCTATGTGCGAGGCGCCATTTTGCGCGCCCGCAACCTCGTGTGCGAGGACGCCATTTTGCGAACCTGCCGCCCTCACTGCTTCGCTCTCCTCATGTCCCTCATGTCCCTCAATTTGGTCCTGGATCGACCCTGCCTCACTCTCCTCTACCGGAACCCAGCCGTCTTGATCTGCCATAGCGCGACTTTCAAAATTCGGGTTTTTTTTTTTTTTTGTAAAACAAAATCAAATTTCGCCGTTAATAATTTCGAGCGCGTGAAGCGCGCTTCGGGTCCAATCCCACTTCCCGACACCAATTGTTACGGACACGACTTAAGATGTTGCTTGACCGAGCGGAATGGCCGCCGTGTTCGCACAGTTTACCCGATTACCCCCAACTCACCCGATTCCACTCGAACGTTGGCCGAATCGCGCTACGCTAAATCAATGATGGAAAGGACACAACGGCTGGGATAAATGAAACGACACAAGGGGGTACAGTTCTCAAGACCTCTGGAGGAGGATATAATTGGTGATGCAGAAAAGGGGTAGATTACAAGGTAAGAGGTAAAGCACAGAAAAGATGGGCACTTAGACACAATCTTATCTATCCCTGACAGACCACAGACAAACGGAACAAGACTGACTTACACGGGGATTGATGGCAGGGAAGGACAGGCAGTCGATAGCACAAGGTGCACCTTGGCTCAGGGGCAGAATCAAACACGGTCCGGTCCAGAGATGCGGGGAGGTATTGCAGCGCTCGGAGGTGGCGTCTTCTCTCTCCAAGCTGAGGGCGCATCTCACGTCACCTCCCTCTTCCTGCGCATGCTCAGCGGGGAGTGACACGCCCTCGGCTCGTTGGCTCCGCCCCAGATGGAATCGGTCAGCCGCTTCTATTGGGTGCGGGGGGTTACCGGGCTCCGCCCTTGACGAGGAGCTGACAGCGAGCCCCTGCGTGGTAACCCCGTCGGAGCACATGTTCAATGGCGGCTAACCAAGCCGGAGTGAGGACGCACACTCCCCGCGCCGCCGCCGCTGTTGTTGTTGTTGTTGTTGTTGTACCATGAGGAAGAGCTGCGGGGAGGTATTGGGAGGTCCTAAACTTTCTAACGGTGCCATACAATCACATTCTGGTGCAACGAAGAGTCAGAATTAATGGAAACGAGTCCTTAACTGACATAGACTAAGAATAACTAGCAAGATGTCCTATAGTTGTCTACGTGAGATGCGGTGGACCTGGATGCGACATTTAATGGGGGAAATAGGGGAAGGTCGGGTCTACAGAGTGTTGTTGACAGAAAATGGGACTAGGGAATGGGGGATTGGGGATAGTTGGGAAGTATTGGGGAAATAGGGGAATATTTACAAGCGGATATGGATGGATCCAAATCCCATATCCGCAACAATATATATATATATATATATATATATATATATATATATATATATATATATATATATATATATATATATATCTATATATATATATATATATATATATATATATATATATATATATATATATACATACATACATACAGTATATAGTGCCCTCAAGCTGAGCAAGGTGTGAGGCAGGGGAGCCAGCCCAGAGGGGACAGCAGTACTCAATCAAGCTGCGGAGGAAGCCCTTGTATGTGCATAGGAGTTCAGGTGTGCCAAGGAAGGACTTTGCACGACGGAGGATACCTAGTCGGCAACTGGCTTTGAAGGCCAACTTTGAAATGTGGTTTGCCCAAGAAAGATCATGGCTAATAGTGAGACCCAGAAGTTTGAATGATTGAACTTCTTCAAGAGGATTGGTCAAGTATTTGACCAGTTTGTGATTTTCTTCAAGGTCTGACGAGGGGAAATAGGCTGACAGTGGAGTCATCTCAAATAGATAAGGTGGATTTTCCTGTGAGTCAGAGATATCATTGATGAAGATCAGGAATAGGACAGGGCCCAGAACACTGCCTCTGGGTACTCCAGCCTTGACAGGGAGAGGAGATGAAAGGATTCCATTGAGAGCCACACGTTGGATACGAGAGTAGAGGAAGTCAGTAAGCCATGTATGGAGTTGGTCTTGGATTCCATAGTCAGAGAGTTTGGAGACTCTGTATCAAATGACAGACTGTATCAAAAGCACGAGATATGTCCAAAGAGACGGCCCTGATCTCATGTCTGATATTGAGGGCCTCCATCCATTGTTAAGATAGTAGAAGCAGCATGTCTAAGGTAGAGTGACCAGGTCTAAATCCAAATTGATGATCTGGGATGAGGTTGTTGGAGAAGAGGAAGGTTTTCATAAGAACTGTGATGATGGATTCCATGACCTTGCTGATGATTGGAAGTAAGCTGATGGGTCCGTAATTGAGAGGATCTGTTTTTGCACCTTGTTTATGTCATGCAGTGATGTTGGCGGATTTTCAAGCCGATGGAAGATGACCAAATGCAAATTAAAGGGAGAAAAGGGCAGAGAGAGGATGTGCAAGACCAGCAGAGCAGGATTTTAGGACACGTGAGCCGATGCTGTCTGGTCCAGTTGGAGAGTCAGAGTCGAGGGTTGAAAGAACCTTCTCCACCTCCTCAGGTGAAAAAGACAGAGTCCATGAGCAGTTTGGTATGACAGGGAAAGATTTGTACCGAGACTGAGGGTTTGCAGATGCAAGATCTGGAAGCTAACACAAAATTGAGGCATTTGGTTTTCTCACAAGTGGAGTCGGCTGTGGTACTATTTGAAGAGAGTATGGAAGGAGAGCAAACTCTAGAGACAGACTAACAAGGCACCACCAGGTTTTAGATGAGGGAGACAAGTTAGAAAGTCCATTTTTGAGGTTGGATAGATGCTATTTTCTGGCTCTCTTGAGAGTGAACAGACACTTGCTGCAGACGTTTTGGAATGCACTGAGATTGCCTTCGGTCGGATTTGCCTTCCAGGAAGAAAAGGCAAGTTGTTTCAGAGCAACTGCCTCACCTCACCTCACCTCACCTCATTTATTTTAAGAGAATAAAATTAGCAGAGAAAGATATTCAGCTAATTGAAAGGGAAAGTTTTGGTGTTTTGTGTGACACCGGCCTACCTTTTCAGTCTCAACATGGTGGCAACGAGAGACAACACCGGAGGTAGCAGGTCTGCAAGAACAACTGCGTCAGGAGGATTGTGAGAGTGCAGAGGGTGGATAGAAGGAGGATGGATGAACCGAGGGAGGAGAATGTAGGGCAGATGAGCTTGATGGGCACATTGGTGAAATGCGAGCTGAAGTGGGCTGGACACTTGGTGCTGATAGAGGAATAGAGATTGCCAAAGAAAGCGGATAGGTTGAGGGAGCAAGGTAGGAGGAAAAGCGGAAGACTGCACCTACACATAGATAATGTTTAAACAAAGTTACATCATGATTGGGTGGAAACTGTGATCGTTCTTCAAGAAAGACTTTTTACTGTGGGCATGGGTTGCAGGGTGTTTCACGTATCAGGAATAAACGAGCTCGCTTCGCACGGCCTCGGCCGAATTATGGAATATTTTGCAGGAGCGAGGCAGCCTGCTCAATGGCCCTTGTTGCTGTTAGTGTTGCAGGCTCTTTAGAGCTGTGCCTCTGTTGGGTCAATATCAGAACAGTGGACTGAAACCACAAGCACCAAACCTTAGTTATTGTACACCGCTCCTTTCCTATGCCATCTCCAGGTGCTGCATGACGTCATTGCCGGGCCCGAAGGGGGCTCGACAATGACGCACGCTGAAAGGGAGTACTCAGTTTTCACTCCGGTTTCTTTCTTGTTTTCCTGTTTGTCCGGGCAATATCTCAGCCATCCTTTGAACTAGGAAGCTGGGATTTGGGCACAATAGTGAGCAAGTGCTTTGGCAAAAACGTAATTTTTGTTTTTTGATTAATCAATTAATTGATGAGTTACTTAATTATTATCGATTAATTAAGTACTTATTTATTTCCTCTCTCTTCTGGGCATTATCTCAGGCACCTTTTGAGTTAGGAAGCTGATATTTGGACACGACAATGACGAAGTGATTTGGCTTTAAAGTGGTATTTGTCATTAATTGATTAATTAATTATTTGATTAATTATTTAATTTTTCGATTACTTTCTTAATTTTCAAAACGTTACAGATTCGGATGAAACCCTGATGGTTTAGGTATGCGTAATCTATAAGCCAATTGATTAAGAAATTAATTATTTGACGATCATTATTTATTGATTTTAATTACGCAATTAATCAATCAATTATTGTACACCCCGCCCTCTCAATTCCGTCTCGCCGCGCGCAGGTGGATATATTGTTTATTATTATACTTTGAATGTATCTGAACTTATTTATTTATTTATTTACTTCCTTATTATTATTATTATTATTATTATCATATTATTATATGACTCCCACATGTACCCACGTGAGGTATATGAGGTGAAGGGAGCGTATATTGAAGGAAATTCATGGTTTAGTTATTCTCAAAACTGTTTCACCAAAACAGCTGGGATAGAGAATCCAATACAGTAATCGCTGTAAAGGCTTACTTCAACTAATTTGTTGGGATTAGGAGGCTTTCATCTTTCGTTGGTCCATTCATATCTATCATTAATGCATTTGCCTAAAGGGGTTTTATCTCTTCGCTACTCAGAGACTGTTTCTCGAGCTCCACATTAAACCTTCATCGCCTCCGTATGTTAGAACGTGTTGTGCCAAAGTACCTCGTCTTATAACTTCTCATGTTAGAGCACTGTGTGTTAGAACGTCTCATGTTAGAGCACCATGTCTTAGAACCTCTCATATTAGAACACCGTATGTTAGAACCTCTCATGTTAGAGCACCACATGCTACAACTTCTCAGGCTAGAGCACCGCGTGCTACAACTTCTCAGGCAAGAGCACCGCATGCTACAACTTCTCAGGCTAGAGCACCGCATGCTACAACTTCTCAGGCTAGAGCACCGCGTGCTACAACTTCTCAGGCAAGAGCACCGCATGCTACAACTTCTCAGGCTAGAGCAACACATGCTGCAACTTCCCAGGCTAGAGCACCGCGTGCTACAACTTCTCAGGCAAGAGCACCGCATGCTACAACTTCTCAGGCTAGAGCACCGCGTGCTACAACTTCTCAGGCTATAGCACCGCATGCGACAACTTCTCAGGCCAGAGCACCGCATGCTACAACTTCTCAGGCTAGAGCACCACATGCTACAACCTCTCAGGCAAGAGCACCGCATGCTACAACTTCTCAGGCTAGAGCACCGCATGCTACAACTTCTCAGGCTAGAGCACCGCGTGCTACAACTTCTCAGGCAAGAGCACCGCATGCTACAACTTCTCAGGCTAGAGCACCGCATGCTACAACTTCTCAGGCTAGAGCACCACATGCTACAACTTCTCAGGCTAGAGCACCGCATGCTACAACTTCTCAGGCTAGAGCACCACATGCTACAACCTCTCAGGCAAGAGCACCGCATGCTACAACTTCTCTGGCTAGAGCAACACATGCTGCAACTTCCCAGGCTAGAGCACCGCGTGCGACAACTTCTCAGGCTAGAGCACCGCATGCTACAACTTCTCAGGCTAGAGCACCGCGTGCTACAACCTCTCAGGCAAGAGCACCACATGCTACAACCTCTCAGGCAAGAGCACCGCATGATACAACTTCTCAGGCTAGAGCACCGCATGCTACAACTTCTCAGGCTAGAGCACCGCATGCTACAACTTCTCTGGCTAGAGCAACACATGCTGCAACTTCCCAGGCTAGAGCACCGCGTGCGACAACTTTTCAGGCTAGAGCACCGCATGCTACAACTTCTCAGGCTAGAGCACCGGGTGCTACGGCTTTTCATGTTAGAGCAATGCGTGCTCGAATTTCTCATGTTAGAACACTGCATCTTAAAACTTCTCATGTTAGAGCACCACGTGTTAGAACTTCTCAGGCTAGAGCACCGCATGTTACAACTTCTCAGGCTAGAGCACCGCATGCTACAACTTCTCAGGCTAGAGCACTGCATGCTACAACTTCTCATGTTAGAGCAATGCGTGTTCGAATTTCTCATGTTAGAACACTGCATCTTAGAACTTCTCATGTTAGAGCACCACGTGTTAGAACTTCTCATGTTAGAGCACCGCATGTTACAACTTCTCAGGCAAGAGCACCGCATGCTACAACTTCTCAGGCTAGAGCACCACATGCTACAACTTCTCAGGCCAGAGCACCGCATGCTACAACTTCTCATGTTAGAGCACCACGTTTTCGAACTTCTCAGGCAAGAGCACCGCATGCTACAACTTCTCAGGCAAGAGCACCGCATGCTACAACTTCTCAGGCGAGAGCACCGCATGCGACAACTTCTCAGGCTAGAGCACCGCATGCTACAACTTCTCAGGCTAGAGCACCGCATGCAACAACTTCTCAGGCTAGAGCACCGGGTGGTACGACTTCTCATGTCAGAGCAATGCGTGCTCGAATTTCTCATGTTAGAACACTGCATCTTAAAACTTATCATGTTAGAGCACCACGTGTTAGAACTTCTCAGGCTAGAGCACCGCATGTTACAACTTCTCAGGCTAGAGCACCGCATGCTACAACTTCTCAGGCTAGAGCACCGCATGCTACAACTTCTCATGTTAGAGCAATGCGTGTTCGAATTTCTCATGTTACAACACTGCATCTTAGAACTTCTCATGTTAGAGCACCACGTGTTAGAACTTCTCATGTTAGAGCACCGCATGTTACAACTTCTCAGGCTAGAGCACCGCATGCTACAACTTCTCAGGCTAGAGCACCGCATGCTACAACTTCTCAGGCTAGAGCACCACATGCTACAACTCTCAGGCTAGAGCACCACATGCTACAACTTCTCAGGCTAGAGCACCGCATGCTACAACTTCTCAGGCTAGAGCACCACATGCTACAATTTCTCATGTTAGAGCACCACATGCTACAACTTCTCAGGCTAGAGCACCACATGCTACAAATTCTCAGGCTAGAGCACCACATGCTACAACTTCTCAGGCTAGAGCACCACATGCTACAACTTCTCAGGCTAGAGCACCGCATGCTACAGCTTCTCAGGCTAGTGCACCACGTGCTACAAATTCTCAGGCTAGAGCACCGCGTGCTTCAAATTCTCAGGCTAGAGCACCGCATGCTACAACTTCTCAGGCTAGAGCACCGCATGCTACAACTTCTCAGGTTAGAGCACTGCATGCTACAACTTCTCAGGCTAGAGCACCACATGCTACAACTTCTCAGGCTAGAGCACCACGTGCTACAACTTCTCAGGCTTGAGCACCACATGCTACAACTTCTCAGGCTAGAGCACCATGTGCTACAACTTCTCAGGCTAGAGCACCGCATGCGACAACTTCTCAGGCTAGAGCACTGTGTGCTACAACTTCTCAGGCTGGAGCACCGCGTGCTACAACTTCTCAGGCTAGAGCACTGCGTGCTACAACTTCTCATGTTAGAGCAATGCATGTTCGAACTTCTCATGTTAGAACACTGCATGTTAGAACTTCTCATGTCAGAGCACCACGTGTTAAAACTTCTCATGTTAGAGCACCGTGTCCGAGAACTTCTCATGTTAGGGCACCACATCTTAGAACTTCTTATATTAGAGCAATACGTGTTGGAACTTCTCACGTTAGAGCAATAAGTGTTGGAACATCTCATGATAGAACACCACGTGTTAGAACTTCTCATGTTAGAGCACTGCATGTTAGAACTTCTCATGTTAGAGCACCGTGTCCGAGAACTTCTCATGTTAGGGCACCGCATCTTAGAACTTCTTATATTAGAGCAATACGTGTTGGAACTTCTCACGTTAGAGCAATAAGTGTTGGAACATCTCATGATAGAACACCACGTGTTAGAACTTCTCATGTTAGAGCACTGCATGTTAGAACTTCTCATATTAGAGCACCACGTGTTAGAACTTCTCATGTTAGAGCACCACGTGTTGGAACATCTCTTGATAGAACACCACGTGTTAGAACTTCTCATGTTAGAGCACCGTGTGTTAGAACTTCTCATGTTAGAGCACATGTGTTAGAACTTCTTGTGTTAGAGCACTGCATGTTAGAACTTCTCATATTAGAGCACCACATGTTAGAACCTCTCATGTTAGAGCACCGCATGTTAGAACTTCTCATGTTAGAGCACCGCATGTTAGAACTTCTCATGTTAGAGCACCGCATGTTAGAACTTCTCATGTTAGAGCACCGTGTGTCAGAACTTGTCATGTTACAGCACCACATGTTAAAACTTCTCATGTTAGAGCACCGTGTGTTGGAACTTCTCATGTTAGAGCACCTCGTGTTAGAACTTCTCATGTTAGAGCACCTCGTGTTAGAACTTCTCATGTTAGATCACCCCGTGTTAGAACTTGTCATGTTAGAGTTTCTCATAAAGTAGCCTGGAGTCACTCTTGATCGCAGTCTTACATTCCACGAACACCTACAATGGGTCACAGAAAAGATCAAGACCGGGGTTAACATCATCCGGAAACTTGCGGGCACCAGCTGGGGATCAAGTGTGCGCACGCTTCTCACTGCTAGCTTTGCTATCGTTTCCTCCACAGAGGAATACTGTTCTCCTCCTGTTTGGATAGAGAGCAGCCATACAAAACACCTGGACATGGTCCTGAAAACATTGATGCGGATAATCAGCGTTACTCTGAAACGAACACCTGTGCAGTGGCTCCCAGTCCTGTCCAACATTCCACCCCCTGATGTGAACTACAAGGTAAGAATCCTGAGAGAGTTAGACTGTATCAAAGTCAATCCAGAGCTTCTGTTCCATGAAGACCTGCAGAATGTACCAAATATGCGACTCAAGTCACACAAACCTTTTCAAAACCTCTGCAAATGTTTTGAGTGATGCGGGTTCAACACAAAAGACAAAAGGCGCAATTTCTGCACAGACAACGACATTGCTAACAAACACCTGGTCAGCGATCCGACAGAAGATTTTCCAGGTTTCATCCTGCCCCAGGTTAACAGTGGTCTGTGCTCAACATGATCCGCACTCTCCATGCAAGGACATCACATCACCTCCACAAATGGAATTTCAACAACCCAGAATGTGACTGTGGTCACCCCGATCAGACTATTCATCACATTGTGAATGTTTGTCACCTACAGAAATTTGATGAAGGATTTCTGGCAATCCACCTAACACCAGGCAGTGATGAGGCTGTCCAACTTACTCAGATCTGTGAGCTGTAATTTGTCGTACGCAAGAATACATTAATTTATTAATAGATGCGCCAGTTGATGTTGTTCAATATTTGTATTTTCATTTTTTTATTACTTTGTGCAATGTCAATCTATATATATAAAACACAGTTTGTGTGTGTGTGTGTGTGTAATGTTACCGATAGACTCCTAAACGGAGAGGCTCACGTGCTTGATATTTGGCATCGACATGGCCATTGAGCCTGGGAAGAACATTGAGCCTAACAGTAGATGTAATCAGTATCTAACAGTAGATGTAATCAGTATCTAACAGTAGATGTAATCAGTATCTAACAGTAGATGTAATCAGTATCTAACAGTAGATGTAATCAATATCTAACATTAGATGTAATCAGTATCTAACAGTAGATGTAATCAGTATCTAACAGTAGATGTAATCAGTTTCTAACAGAAGTTGTAATCAGTATCTAACAGTAGATGTAATCAGTATCTAACAGTAGATGTAATCAGTATCTAACAGCAGATGTAATCAGTATCTAAGAGTAGATGTAATCAGTATCTAACATCAGATGTAATCAGTATCTAACAGTAGATGTAATCAGTATCTAACAGTAGGTGTAATCAGTATCTAACAGTAGATGAAATCAGGTATCTAACAGTAGATGTAATCAGTTTCTAACAGTAGATGTAAACAGCATCCAACAGTTGTTGTCATCAGTATCTAACAGTAGATGTAATCAGTATCTAACAGTAGATGTAATCAGTATCTAACAGTAGATGTAATCAGGATCTAACAGTAGATGTAATCAGTATCTAAGAGTCAGGTATCTAACAGTAGATGTAATCAGTTTCTAACAGTAGATGTAATCAGCATCTAACAGTGATTGTTATCAGTATGTAACAGTAGATGTAATCAGTATCTAACTTCAGATGTAATCAGTTTCTAACAGTAGATGCAATCAGCATCTCACAGAAAATGTAATCAGTATCTAACAGTAGATGTAATCAGTATCTAACAGTAGATGTAATCAGTTTCTAACAGGAGATGTAATCAGTATCTAACAGTAGATGTAATCAGTATCTAACAGTAGATGTAATCAGGATCTAACAGTAGATGTAATCAGATCTAAGAGTCAGGTATCTAACAGTAGATGTAATCAGTTTCTAACAGTAGATGTAATCAGCATCTAACAGTGATTGTCATCAGTATCTAACAGTAGATGTAATCAGGATCTAACAGTAGATGTAATCAGCATCTAACAGTCGATGTAATCAGCATCTAACAGTAGATGTAATCAGTATCTAACAGTAGATGTAATCAGTTATCTAACAGTAGATGTAATCAGTTATCTAACAGTGGATGTAATCAGTTATCTAACAGTAGATGTAATCAGCATCTAACGGTAGATGTAATCAGTATCTAACAGTAGATGTAATCAGCATCTAACAGGAGATGTAATCAGTTTCTAACAGTAGATGTAATCAGTTTCTAACAGTACATGTAATCAGTTTCTAACAGTATATGTAATCAGTTATCGAACAGGAGATGTAATCAGTATCTAACAGTAGATGTAATCAGTATCTAACAGTAGATGTAATCAGTATCTAACAGTAGATGTAATCAGTATCTAACAGTAGATGTAATCAGTATCTAACAGTAGATGTAATCAGTATCTAACAGTAGATGTAATCAGTTTCTAACAGGAGATGTAATCAGTATCTAACAGTAGATGTAATCAGTTTCTAACAGTAGATGTAATCAGCATCTAACAGTGATTGTCATCAGTATCTAACAGTAGATGTAATCAGTATCTAACAGTAGATGGAATCAGTATCTAAGCGTCAGGTATCTAACAGTAGATGTAATCAGTTTCTAACAGTAGATGTAATCAGCATCTAACAGTAGATGTAATCAGTTATCTAACAGTGGTTGTAATCAGTATCTAACAGTAGATGTAATCAGTTTCTAACAGTAGATGTAATCAGTATCTAACAGTAGATGTAATCAGTTTCTAACAGTAGATGTAATCAGTTTCTAACAGTACATGTAATCAGTTTCTAACAGTATATGTAATCAGTTATCAAACAGTAGATGTAATCAGTATCTAACAGTAGATGTAATCAGTATCTAACAGTAGATGTAATCAGTATCTAACAGCAGATGTAATCAGTATCTAACAGTCGATGTAATCAGTTTCTAACAGGAGATGTAATCAGTATCTAACAGTAGATGTAATCAGTATCTAACAGTAGATGTAATCAGTTTCTAACAGTAGATGTAATCAGCATCTAACAGTAGATGTAATCAGTGTCTAACAGTCGATGTAATCAGTATCTAAGAGTCAGGTATCTAACAGCAGATGTAATCAGTTTCTAACAGAAGATGTAATCAGCATCTATCAGTAGTTTTCATCAGTATCTAACAGTAGATGTAATCAGTATCTAACAGTAGATGTAATCAGTATCTAACAGTAGATGTAATCAGTATCTAACAGTAGATGTAATCAGTATCTAACAGAAGATGTAATCAGTATCTAACAGTAGATGTAATCAGCATCTAACAGTAGATGTAATCAGTATCTATCAGTAGATGTAATCAGTATCTAACAGTAGATGTAATCAGTATCTAACAGTAGATGTAATCAGTATCTATCAGTAGATGTAATCATTATCTAACAGTAGATGTAATCAGTATCTAACAGTAGATGTAATCAGTATCTAACAGGAGATGTAATCAGTATCTAACAGAAGATGTAATCAGTATCTAACAGTAGATGTAATCAGTATCTAACAGTAGATGTAATCAGTATCTAACAGTAGATGTAATCAGTTGCCTAAAAGTAGATGTAATCAGTATCTAACAGTAGATGTAATCAGTATCTAACAGTAGATGTAATCAGTATCTAACAGTAGATGTAATCAGTATCTAACAGTAGATGTAATCAGTATCTAACAGTAGATGTAATCAGTTATCTAACAGTAGATGTAATCAGTTATCTAACAGAAGATGTAATCAGTATCTAACAGTAGATGTAATCAGTATCTAACAGTGGATGTAATCAGTATCTAACAGAAGATGTAATCAGTATCTAACAGAAGATGTAATCAGTATCTAACAGTCGATGTAATCAGTATCTAACAGGAGATGTAATCAGTATCTAACAGAAGATGTGATTCAGTTATCTTACAGTAGATGTAATCAGCATCTAACAGTAGATGTAATCAGTATCTAACAGAAGATGTAATCAGTTATCTAACAGTAGATGCAATCAGCATCTAACAGTGGATGTAATCAGTTGCCTAAAAGTAGATGTAATCAGTATCTAACAGTAGATGTAATCAGTATCTAACAGTAGCTGTAATCAGTATCTAACAGTAGATGTAATCAGTGTCTAACAGTAGATGTAATCAGTTATCTAACAGTAGATGTAATCAGTATCTAACAGTAGATGTAATCAGTTATCTAACAGTAGATGTAATCAGTATCTAACAGTAGATGTAATCAGTTATCTAACAGTAGATGTAATCAGTTATCTAACAGTAGATGTAATCAGTATCTAACAGAAGATGTAATCAGTTATCTAACAGTAGATGTAATCAGTTATCTAACAGTGGATGTAATCAGCATCTAACAGTCGATGTAATCAGTTATCTAACAGTGGAGGTAATCAGTTATCTAACAGAAGATGTAATCAGCATCTAACAGTAGATGTAATCAGTATCTAACAGAAGATGTAATCAGTGATCTAACAGTAGACGTAATCAGTATCTAACAGTAGATGTAATCATTATCTAACAGTAGCTGTAATCATTATCTAACAGTAGATGTAATCAGTTATCTAACAGTAGATGTAATCATTATCTAACAGTAGATGTAATCATTATCTAACAGTAGATGTAATCATTATCTAACAGTAGACGTAATCTGTATCTAACAGTAGATGTAATCATTATCTAACAGTAGACGTAATCAGTATCTAACAGTAGATGTCATCATTATCTGACAGTAGATGTAATCATTATCTAACAGCAGACGTAATCTGTATCTAACAGTAGATGTAATCATTATCTAACAGTAGATGTAATCATTATCTAACAGTAGACGTAATCTGTATCTAACAGTAGATGTAATCATTATCTAACAGTAGATGTAATCATTATCTAACAGTAGACGTAATCATTATCTTACAGTAGATGTAATCATTATCTAACAGTAGATGTAATCATTATCTAACAGTAGACGTAATCTGTATCTCACAGTAGATGTAATCATTATCTAACAGTAGACGTAATCAGTATCTAACAGTAGATGTAATCATTATCTAACAGTAGATGTAATCATTATTTAACAGTAGACGTAATCTGTATCTAACAGTAGATGTAATCATTATCTAACAGTAGACGTAATCAGTATCTAACAGTAGATGTAATCATTATCTAACAGTAGATGTAATCATTATCTAACAGTAGACGTAATCTGTATCTAACAGTAGATGTAATCAGTATCTAACAGTAGATGTAATCAGTTATCTAACAGTAGATGTAATCATTATCTAACAGTGGATGTAATCATTATCTAACAGTAGATGTAATCATTATCTAACAGTAGACGTAATCTGTATCTAACAGTAGATGTAATCATTATCTAACAGTAGACGTAATTAGTATCTAACAGTAGATGTAATCATTATCTAATAGTAGATGTAATCATTATCTAACAGTAGATGTAATCATTATCTAACAGTAGATGTAATCAGTTATCTAACAGTAGACGTAATCAGTATCTAACAGTAGATGTAATCATTATCTAACAGTAGATGTAATCAGTATCTAACAGTAGATGTAATCATTATCTAACAGTAGATGTAATCAGTATCTAACAGGTGATGTAATCAGTATCTAACAGTAGATGTAATCAGAATCTAACAGTAGATGTAATCAGTATATAACAGTAGATGTAATCAGTATCTAACAGTAGATGTAATCAGTATCTAACAGTAGATGTAATCAGTATCTAACAGTAGATGTAATCAGTTATCTAAAAGTCGATGTAATCAGTATCTAACAGTAGATGTAATCAGTTATCCAACAGTGGATGTAATCAGTTATCTAACAGTAGATGTAATCAGTTATCTAACAGTAGATGTAATCATTATCTAACAGTAGATGTAATCATTATCTAACAGTAGATGTCATCATTATCTAACAGTAGACGTAATCTGTATCTAACAGTAGATGTAATCATTATCTAACAGTAGACGTAGTTAGTATCTAACAGTCGATGTAATCATTATCTAATAGTAGATGTAATCACTTATCCAACAGCAGGTGTTATCATTATCTAACAGTAGATGTAATCAGTTATCCAACAGTAGATGTAATCATTATCTAACAGTAGATGTAATCATTATCTAACAGCAGATGTAATCAGTTATCTAAAAGTCGATGTAATCAGTATCTAACAGTAGATGTAATCAGTTATCTAACAGTAGATGTAATCAGTTATCCAACAGTAGATGTAATCATTATCTAACAGCAGATGTAATCAGTATCTAACAGTAGATGTAATCATTATCTAACAGCAGATGTTATCAGTTATCTAAATGTCGATGTAATCAGTTATCTAACAGTAGATGTAATCAGTATCTAACAGTAGATGTAATCAGTTATCTAACAGTAGATGTAATCATTATCTAACAGCAGATGTAATCAGTATCTAACAGCAGATGTTATCAGTTATCTAAATGTCGATGTAATCAGTTATCTAACAGTAGATGTAATCATTATCTTACAGTAGATGTAATCAGTTATCTAACAGTAGATGTAATCAGTTATCCAACAGTAGATGTAATCATTATCTAACAGCAGATGTAATCAGTATCTAACAGTAGATGTAATCATTATCTAACAGCAGATGTTATCAGTTATCTAAAAGTCGATGTAATCAGTTATCTAACAGTAGATGTAATCATTATCTTACAGTAGATGTAATCAGTTATCTAACAGTAGATGTAATCAGTTATCCAACAGTAGATGTAATCATTATCTAACAGCAGATGTAATCAGTATCTAACAGTAGATGTAATCATTATCTAACAGCAGATGTTATCAGTTATCTAAAAGTCGATGTAATCAGTTATCTAACAGTAGATGTAATCAGTATCTAACAGTAGCTGTAATCAGTTATCTAACAGTAGATGTAATCAGTATCTAACAGTAGATGTAATCATTATCTTACAGTGGATGTAATCAGTTATTTAACAGTCGATGTAATCAGTGTGGTTTGTACGTATATCCAGTGTCGGTATATGGTTTGTACGTATAGTCGGTGTCGGTACGTGGTTTGTACGTATCGTCAGTTTCGTTTCCTGGTTTGTACGTATAGGCAGTGTCGGTACATGGTTTGTACGTATAGTCAGTGTCGGTACGTGGTTTGTACGTATCGTCAGTTTCGTTTCCTGGGTTGTACGTATAGCCAGTGTCGGTACATGGTTTGTAAGTACAGTCAGTGTCGGCATGTGGTTTGTATGTACAGTCAGTGTCGGTATATGGTTTGTATGTATAGCCAGTGTCGGTATGTGGTTTGTACGTACAGTCAGTGTCGGTATGTTGTTTGTACATACAGTCAGTGTTGGTATCTGGTTTGTACGTATAGACAGTGTCGGTATGTCGTTTGTACGTACAGTTAGTGTCGGTATCTGGTTTGTACTTATAGGCAGTGTCGGTATGTGGTTTGTACGTGTAGGTGTAGGCAGTGTCGGTATATGGTTTGTACATATAGGCAGTGTCGGTATATGGTTTGTACGTATAGCCAGTCTCGGTATCTGGTTTGTACGTATAACCAGTGTCGGTATGTGGTTTGTACATATAGGCAGTGTCGGTATCTGGTTTGTACGTACAGTTAGTGTCGGTATATGGTTTGTACATATAGGCAGTGTCGGTATCTGGTTTGTACGTATAACCAGTGTCGGTATGTGGTTTGTACGTGTAGGCAGTGTCGGTATATGGTTTGTACATATAGGCAGTGTCGGTATATGGTTTGTACGTATAGCCAGTCTCGGTATGTGGTTTGTACGTACAGTCAGTGTCGGTATGTGGTTTGTACGTACAGTCAGTGTCGGTATGTGGTTTGTACGTACATTCAGTGTCGGCATGTGGTTTGTACGTGTAGGCAGTGTCGGTATATGGTTTTTACATACAGTCAGTGTCGGTAAATGGTTTGTACGTGTAGGCAGTGTTTGTACGTGTAGGCAGTGTCGGTATTTGGTTTGTACGTATAGCCAGTGTCAGTATGTGGTTTGTACGTATAGCCAGTCTCGGTATGTGGTTTGTACGTACAGTCAGTGTCGGTATGTGGTTTGTACGTACAGTCAGTGTCGGTATGTGGTTTGTACGTACAGTCAGTGTCGGTATGTGGTTTGTACGTACAGTCAGTGTCGGTATGTGGTTTGTACGTACAGTCAGTGTCGGTATGTGGTTTGTACGTATAGCCAGTGTCGGTATATGGTTTGTACATATCATCAGTGTCGGTATGTGGTTTGTACGTATCGCCAGTGTGAGTGTCGGTATGTGCTTCGTTTTAGGGTCAGTGGTTACAAATGTTTTATTTTTAGTTGCAAAGCAACTATGAAAGTGCATTTTAAGTCTGTGTGGAGGTGTGTGTGTATCATATCTAGTTTATGAAATCTAGTTTATCTACTTTAATTAAGGTAATCTCAGTTCCTTCCACCAAGCTCGGAACAAGTGTGTTTCTACCCTCAGGAGTGCCAGGAAGCACTATCTCTCCACACTCAAGATTGAACTCTCAAACCTGTCTCCTTCCTCCAAATCCTGGTGGCGTCTGGTCAAATCCGTTTCTGGTGTTTGTTCCCCCTCCATCCCCTCCCTTACCTCAAATGGCTACACAGTTGACACCGCACGTGACAAAGCCGAATGCCTCAACTCTGTGTTTGCCTCAAAATCGTGTGTCCCAAACCCATCTCTCTCTGTTCCCACCTTACCCAGTCGAACCCAACTGCTCCAGGACTCTGTGTCCTTCTCTCCTGACAAGGTGGAGAAGTTTTTGTCAAACCTCGACTCTGATTCTACAATTGGACCAGACGGCATCAGCCCACGGGTCCTAAAATCCTGCTCTGCCGCTCTATCTCACCCTCTCTCTGTTCTTTTCACCCTCTCTTTTGCTCAAGGGCATCTGCCATCAGCTTGGAAATCAGCAAACATCACCGCTTTACACAAAAAAGGTGCAAAAACAGATCCTTGCAACTACAGACCAATCAGCCTGCTCCCAATTATCAGCAAAGTCATTTAATCCATCATTGCTTCGGATATCAAATCCTTCCTCTTCTCCAATGGCTTGATAACGGATCATCAATTTGGATTTAGATCAGGTCACTCTACTCTGGACATGCTGCTTCTGCTGTCTCAACAATGGATGGAGGTCCTCAATGCCAAACAGGAAATTATAGCTGTCTCCCTTGACATATCACGTGCCTTCGACACGGTCTGGCACCCCGCTCTGCTCACCAAACTCTCCTCCTTTGGTATCCATGGAAATCTCCACGCATGGCTTGTGGACTTCCTCTTTGGTCGTAGTCAACGTGTGGCCCTGAATGGATTTCTCTCATCTCTCCTTCCTGTTCTGGCTGGAGTTCCCCAAGGTAGTGTTCTGGGCCCTGTGCTATTTCTTGTCTTCATCAATGATCTCTCCGACTCTCTTGAAAATCGTCTCTATCTCTTTGCTGATGACTCCACTCTCTGCCGCTGCATTCCTTATCCCTCAGATCGGCAGTCTGCAGCCTTCACAGTCTCTGCAGACCTGGACAAAATCACAGACTGGTCAAACAAGTGGAACATGTCTTTCAATCCTGACAAATCTCACACTCTTACGCTGTCTCTCCGAAAAGTCCGACTGGAAAACCCTCCCATCTACTTTGTCAACAATCCTCTCCAAGAAGTTCTGTCGCTCAAGCTCAAGCAAGCACTATCTGCCATGATCTTTCCTGGGAAAACCACATTTCAAATCTGGCCTCCAAAGCCAGTCGCCGACTGGGCATCCTCCGTCATGCGAAGTCCTTCCTCGGCACGCCTGAGCTCCTCACCACATACAAGGCTTTCATCCGCAGCTCAATGGAATACTGTTGCCCCCTCTGGGCCGGTGCTCCTGCCTCACACGTAACTGGGCTTCACGCTGTTGAAACCAACGCTTTCAGAATCATTGGAATCTGCTGCGATGAAGCTAACTCCGAGGGCCTTTCACTCACTCACCGCAGGCAGGTTGGTGGTCTTTCTGTCTTCTACAGATTCCTCTGCGGCCTTGCCCCCCCCCCCCCCAGCTCTCTGTGGTCTGTCCCCCTAATATTCCTACAGGAATACTAACCAGTGTCGGTCGTGTCGTATCTGTGATCTATTATAGGGATGCATATCTATTATAGGGATGCATATCTATTATAGGGATGCATATCTATTATATAGGGATGCATATCTATTGTAGGGATGCATATCTATTATAGGGATGCATATCTATTGTAGGGATGCATATCTATTATAGGGATGCATATCTATTATAGGGATGCATATCTATTATAGGGATGCATATCTATTGTAGGGATGCATATCTATTATAGGGATGCATATCTATTGTAGGGATGCATATCTATTATAGGGATGCATATCTATTGTAGGGATGCATATCTATTATAGGGATGCATATCTATTGTAGGGATGCATATCTATTATAGGGATGCATATCTATTATAGGGATGTATATCTATTATAGGGATGCATATCTATTGTAGGGATGCATATCTATTATAGGGATGCATATCTATTATAGGGATGCATATCTATTGTAGGGATGCATATCTATTATAGGGATGCATATCTATTGTCGGGATGCATATCTATTATAGGGATGCATATCTATTGTAGGGATGCATATCTATTATAGGGATGCATATCTATTATAGGGATGCATATCTATTGTAGGGATGCATATCTATTATAGGGATGCATATTTTCCGTTATCAGGATGATCGCACAAGATCTCCCTGCAACCCACTTGTGGTTAAACTGCCAAAATCAAGACTCTCTGCTCACCTTCACTCTTTCATTCCCAATTTCTCCCGCCTCTGGAACAAACTCCCCCACTCCCTTCAATCCCACTCTTCCCTCCAGGTCTTTAAAACAGCTGTTCACCACCATCTCTTATCTTCCCCCATCCAAAACCTTGACCTTTTCTACCCCCACTAATTCACCCCAGATACACTTTTTTTTTTGAAATTCCAACTTCTTTCCTGGAAGTCCTTGCAGTGTCCTTGTGTTTTATACCTCTCCCACCTCCCCCCAAGCCCTAGCCCTCCCACAGTTCCCTCGATGTCCCTGCTCTCAAATGTTGTGTTTGTGTCCTTCCCCCTCTCTCCCCATCTTGTCTGCCGCTCCCCTTATTATATGTTTTATGTGTAGGTTTGACTTTTTGTGTGTTTAATGTTAGCTCTTTCACGAGCCTCGATCTTGTATACAAAAAAAGTTTGTATTTGGCTTTTTGCGGTTGTCTGTTGTTGCGGACGCGGACAGGAAGATGTCGCACGCTGTATGTTTGCTGTAAAGTATTTTTTCCCGAAGGGACAGTAAATGTTGGGGACCACAGAGAGCTGAGTTGGTGTAAAATATTCCAAAATACAATTTCCGATAAGATTTCATTCAAAGGTGAACGTACATTATAAGGTGTATCGATCACATTCACTTTGTACCATCAAAAACCCCATAGTTATAGGACTTCTACGGAAACATATTTATGACGATTTAGTTTGAGCTTTTTGAGTTTGAGGTAAAAACAAATTTCCAATTGGATCGTGACGTCATTTTCAGCGACCTGCGCAGGTGTACGTATGCGCAGGTGTGTTCGGTGTGAACTGTGAAGGTCCACAAAGATGTTCACGTTTCTTACCGAATAAGTGCAGTTTGAATCGAATCGGCTCGGCTCGTTTGCCCCTGTGGAGTGTGGATGTCGGCACAGAGATGCTCGTCACAATGACTCCCCGAGCGTCCGCCACCCGCCAAGGCACCTGCTTAGTGTAAACGCGGTAATCGGCTCCGGCCGTGACCCCGCGACTTCAATTTCCTGTGGGAACGCGTCGAGGACTCGGCCCCCCCGGCGTGTCCCGTTCGGAAGGCTTTTTGTTTGTCCTTCGTGGTTCGTCCCGGGACTCCGGGGCCGCGGACTCTGTTTAGGGTGGAATTAGTGCCGCGTGACCTGCACGGCGCCGCACTCTCCAAAGGAGCTTTTCAAGGGTCGCCCCGGAGGGTCGTCGCGCCACTCATGGCCGAGACGAGCTTGTTTTGAACGGTATTCAAGGGGCGCAGTTGGGCTGCGGTGACGACAGAACCGACTTTTACACTAAACTCGGGCAAGAAGTCCCTAGAACTGGCGTGGAGTCAAAATATGAGTGGTGTACGGATTGTTATAGGGATGCACATCTGAGTGGTGTACGGATTGTTATAGGGATGCATATCTGAGTGGTGTACGGATTGTTATAGGGATGCATATCTGAGTGGTGTACGGATTGTTATAGGGATGCACATCTGAGTGGTGTACGGATTGTTATAGGGATGCATATCTGTGTGGTGTACGGATTGTTATAGGGATGCATATCTGAGTGGTGTACGGATTGTTATAGGGATGCACATCTGAGTGGTGTACGGATTGTTATAGGGATGCACATCTGAGTGGTGTACGGATTGTTATAGGGATGCACATCTGAGTGGTGTACGGATTGTTATAGGGATGCACATCTGAGTGGTGTACGGATTGTTATAGGGATGAATCTGAGTGGTGTACGGATTGTTATAGGGATGCACATCTGAGTGGTGTACAGATTGTTATAGGGATGCACATCTGAGTGGTGTACGGATTGTTATAGGGATGCACATCTGAGTGGTGTACGGATTGTTATAGGGATGAATCTGAGTGGTGTACGGATTGTTATAGGGATGCACATCTGAGTGGTGTACGGATTGTTATAGGGATGCACATCTGAGTGGTGTACGGATTGTTATAGGGATGCATATCTGTGTGGTGTACGGATTGTTATGTTATAGGGATGAATCTGAGTGGTGCAAGGATTGTTATACCGATGAATCTGAGTGGTGTACAGACTATTATAGGGATGAATCTGAGTGGTGTACGGGTTGTCATAGAGATTAATCTGAGTAGTGTACGGATTGTCATTGGGATGAGTCTGAGTGGTGTATGGACTGGGTGGTGTAACATGGTTATCAGGATGAGTCTGAGTGGTGTATGGACTGGGTCATGTAACATGGTTATCAGGATGAGTCTGAGTGGTGTATGGACTGGGTGGTGTAACATGGTTATCAGGATGAATCTGAGTGGTGTATGGACTGGGTCGTGTAACATGGTTATCAGGATGAGTCTGGGTGGTGTATGGACTGGGTGGTGTAACATGGTTATCAGGATGAGTCTGAGTGGTGTATGGACTGGGTCGTGTAACATGGTTATCAGGATGAGTCTGAGTGGTGTACGGACTGGGTCGTGTAACGTGGTTATCAGGATGAGTCTGAGTGGTGTATGGACTGGGTCGTGTAACATGGTTATCAGGATGAGTCTGAGTGGTGTACGGACTGGGTGGTGTAACATGGTTATCAGGATGAGTCTGAGTGGTGTATGGACTGGGTGGTGTAACATGGTTATCAGGATGAGTCTGAGTGGTGTACGGACTGGGTCGTGTAACATGGTTATCAGGATGAGTCTGAGTGGTGTATGGACTGGGTGGTGTAACATGGTTATCAGGATGAGTCTGAGTGGTGTATGGACTGGGTCGCGTAACATGGTTATCAGGATGAGTCTGAGTGGTGTACGGACTGGGTCGTGTAACGTGGTTATCAGGATGAGTCTGAGTGGTGTATGGACTGGGTCGTGTAACATGGTTATCAGGATGAGTCTGAGTGGTGTACGGACTGGGTGGTGTAACATGGTTATCAGGATGAGTCTGAGTGGTGTATGGACTGGGTGGTGTAACATGGTTATCAGGATGAGTCTGAGTGGTGTACGGACTGGGTCGTGTAACATGGTTATCAGGATGAGTCTGAGTGGTGTACGGACTGGGTGGTGTAACATGGTTATCAGGATGAGTCTGAGTGGTGTACGGACTGGGTGGTGTAACATGGTTATCAGGATGAGTCTGAGTGGTGTATGGACTGGGTGGTGTATTAACTAAACAATGCATCTGCTTCCTCTCGGCCAAAATGGTGGGGGTGAGATCAGTGGTGTAGTTCGGGTTTGTGGCGCCCGGGGCAAAGGTCAATTCTAGTGCCCCACGGGCACTGACATAGTCCGCAATTTATTTTTGGGGGCAGACGAAAGAGCTCGAAGCTTCCCCAGCAGGCTCGGCGGCGGAGGTGAGCTCCCCTACTCTTTGCAAAGAACCCTGTGGGATCTTTAACGTCCACCAACGAATGCCTGCGGTCTGGACACGCAGGTTAACGCCCATCCGAGGGACGAGACACACTTTGATGAATCACCCTGTCTGTGAAACATCAAGATGGCAGTTTATAGCCGGGTCGGGATTGAACCCAGGCGAGACACCTTGTGCGACACGAGGCGAGGGTGCGACCTCAAGGCCATCCAGACCGCCCCAAACACTCGCTGAGGCCTCTCACCACGTTTTACCCTTTTATTCAGAGTCCAGAGCCTTTGAGTGGCAGCACCTTCTTCGCTTTTTATTATTATCATCACACACTTTTAATTATCTTAATCTGAACTTTGTTTGTTTGTCCCATTTCAAGCCCTCGTTTTATAGGTTCCATACATCCTAGAACTGAAATTTGGCCCAAGGTTCTCTTTTCTGGTACATTTTCATCTATAAAAATTTAATAATAAAAAAAAAAGGTTTAAAACTTTAAAAAAAGAAAAAGTGTGTAGCTCTAAAACATGTTTTTCCGTTTACGTGTTCTTCACAAACTGTCCTCACCAGACATCATATGTTTATTCATGTTTATTGCTACGTATCTTGGTATACACACAGGCCGGGCTTAAGAAAACTCTACCCATGAAAGAGAGAAAAAAAAACAAGAATCATCCTCAGATGGCCGCACACATTATCTATCTATAATTCCAGTAATCTCTGTACGTTTGTACGTTTGTACGTCTGTACGTCTGTACGTCTGTACGTCTGTTTGTCTGTGACCGCTGTTTCTCGACAACCACGGGTCCGATATACTTTTAACTTGCCAGGTATATTGCTGGGGACCCGAGGATGTGCCTTTTCAAGGTTTCATATTAATCGGACAATTACTTACCGAGCTATGTCCAAAAAACGATTCAACCAATCAGAGAGCAGCGAACTATCGCGTGTGCCGAACGTGGCGGACACACTCTGCCTCGGATGGCACATTTGAGAGCGTATTCATTTATTTCACGTTTGCAAACTATGTTGGCGTTAAACTATGTTTTAAAACTAATAAAAACGAATTTGCGATTCATTCGCTTTCCTGCGCGTTTGTGCACGCGATGGCGATTTCTTTACCAAACTCCGGAAGCCGTTCGCTTTGGACCAAACCATTTCATGTAAATAGAGGGGGGGGATTGTCACTGTACTCGCAAGCCGTTCGCTTTGGACCAAACCATTTCATGTAAATAGAGGGGGGGGGGGATATAATTTTAGATATAGATATAGTACGGGCAATGCCCTAGTATTATAAAGCGGGTGAAATTATACAAAAGTTTGGATTCCAGTAGAAAAGTTTGGCTTCCAGCATTGATCTTTATACCTTTATATATCTTTATATATCATCGATATATCATTGATAAATTGATCATTGATCTTTATATATCATTGATAAATTGATCATTGATCTTTATATATCATTGATAAATGATAGCAAGGGAAGCTCATTTTTGAAGCCATTTATCCGCCATCTTTTGACTGACCAATTAACATTGGGCACCCTATTAAATTACTAAAGGGGGATTAGTTGATATAAAAATTGGGTTCGTATAGACATCTGGATCTGATCGACATGTAATTACGTCATTACGTAATATCTGTCGAACAATTATAACTCCTCCTTCCCTTCGACCTCGGTATTACAGAATGCAAAACCTCATCTGTTCGAATATTTACAAAACAATTCGATAATACAAGAGATTTACACGGCCGGCAGACACGTGTGCGGACGTGATTCGTAATTACAAAAATGTTACACTGGAGTTTGTAAACGTCATGACGTTACGACGCAGCACGGAGTTTAAAATGTAAAATGTGGTTCTGAAAGTTGCGTCTCGTGCTCTCACGAGGAGTCAGTTGTATTATAATTTCTAGTGAGGTACCCGTGCTACGCACGGGTGGGAGGCCAGAAGCAAACAGACAATGCAGAAATGGCGAATGCTAAAGCATGAAACCAATAAATTCCACATTCCGGTAGCACCGCACCTTCAGTCGCACGTCAGACATGGACAGCAAGTTCGTGAAGGACTTCCATGAAAAACGTACCCGTTGGCAAACAAACGGGTACGTTTGTTCCATACCCAGTCAATGGCGAATCTGCATATGGCGATCCGCGAATTTCACGTTTAGAAAGTAGAAACCATCATGGCATTTCGTCATTCACTTGGACTCGATATCTCTTTTTTCATTCGAAACAGCATAACTCCAATCACAACTTAAATAGCACTAACAGAAAAAATAAACTTTTAACAACATTCGTGACATAAACAAATATTTAAATCCTGGTGTGAAGTTCCGTACGGTTGGGTGAACACAATTACGAATTCAAAATCGTAATTGTATTCACTCAATTCCAATCATCCATTGATACTTTTACTGTTTTAAATGACGGTTATATTGGGATATTATCAAACCAGCTCATTGCCATAATCTGTCCACCTCCGCATTCACGGCATTCACAGCAGGTTCGTAATTCATCAGGATTTTCCTCAATTCCGCAATGAAATGTTCATGAAATACTGTTCAGCCATTTTTAATTTTCATGTCATTTTTTTAGGTGAATTATCGTAGGATTTTACTGCAAGGGTTCCAGGAAATCGTTGCGATCAGTTCAGCCGTTTTTGCGGTACCCGGGACAATAACATTATGCCGGAGTCCAAACCTGAAAATGCTGGAGACCCAAGCTGAAATTGGAAAAACAATATAGCCGATTTTACTCATGGGGATCCCAGGATTACCCACCCAAAATATCGTTGTGATCGATTCAGCCGTTTTTGCGGTACCTGGGAACAAACAAACAGATAGAAGGACATTTTGTGGTAAGATATACAACCAAATGGAGCAAGAAAACGTGTTTTGTGGGTGTCATTTGGCGCCACATCGACTTCGCGCTCGGGGCGGTCGCCCCGTCCGCCCCGCCATCACTATCCCTCCAAGGATACAGTTCTCCACAGGGCAGTTCCATGGACACAGATAATATTCCACCTTGAGATAAATCAGTAAAGCGATTGTGGAGGACATCTTTGCTACCATAATCGGGAAGCTTGAAAAGCAGTGACATTCCAATCAATATTCTCAAAACCCCTTCAAGAGTACCAAACCCGTGGCCGCTCGTTTTACTTCTGCCAAAATAGAAGGAGCAGACAACCTACTCAACGACCAGGACAGACACCAAACCAAACAAAGACACCAAACCAATTCTTCTTCTTTCTGATTTTTTTGGTCATTGTCTCATATTTTAATTCCTCGCCGGTGCCATCTTGGTTGAAACCGAAGGGGACATCCTGTTACTCAAGTCCCCTAGTGTACTGGTGTGTTACGCAACTCAGTTACACAATGATCTTGAACGCATACCTGGTGCCAAAATGATTAGGAATTGCATTACCTTGGTAGTTATTGCAATTCTCCAGGTTCCAGTTGGTTTGCATGCGCATGTGTCTCTTTTCCAGTTTTTGATTGAAAACTCAAGATGTCGAATCGGATCTTCTTTACTGACTTTGCGGTATTGCTGATACATTGATAAAATGCACATGTCGCATGATCTACAATTCAAAGGAACAATCAATTAGTCCTGGATCACACCTTTTTCTGGGTCAACAAAAAGGGCACGAGGCTGCGGCCTCTACGTACCCGATCCCATATTCTTCCAGGGTCTGCGGAAGAATCCCGGGACCCCTAGCGGGCTGCGGGCTCCCTGGACGAGATATCTACTGCCACTGCGATTGAAAACATGTCAGTGGAAAAACCTGTTCAAATCTATTGTACGAAAGAGGTGTTACAAACAAGCTACCGCGCCATTTTTTGCTCAAGTGTCTTTATTATGTAGATTCCATGTGAAGCTGCCATATTGCCTTTTCCATCTTCCTCAGGATGGATGTAAGATCTGAGACCTTGCCTCACATTGTGGTTTATCACTACATTTGTGTCCTCCCATTTCCTCTTCACCCACTTCGTTCCCTGTTCTTCCACAAGCTTCGCTACATGTTATAACTAGATGGTATTCATAGAATACTTACCCTGCGCAGTCAACTTGGTGTGAGCCAACTCTTCTGTTTTTGAACGTTTCTTTTTTTTATATCCAATATGGCTGCCAGATCACGTGAGCGATGACATCATAAATTTCTATTCTCTAAATAATTGTTGCATAGATCATGCTCAATAAATTTCAAACTGATCAGACTAAGCGTTGTCCCTGTCGAATTATGACGTCATAATTATGGCACCAATGACGTCATCGTTAAAAACACCTATTCCCCATATGGAGTTATTTACAATGAGCCACGTTGAAATTTTTTCCGTAGAGCAGTTTTGGAGATATAGAGGTGCAACTCTTTTCAGTTTTTCCAAGATGGCGCCTGTAACACATGACCTATGACGTCATGATTATCATTAAAGTATTCTAAAGGAGGAGGTGCTCCTATGGCGAAAATTTCGTGTTCATCAGAGCAACAGTTGCTGAAATTTTTAAAATAATGATCGATGGATAAGTGTTGTATTTGTCGAATTATGCCGTCATAACGAAGGCACCGATGACATCATCATTAACATATCTTATTCCCCATTGGGAGTCGGTGACAATGAGCCAGGTCTCAAATTTTTTCCATGAGGTGATTTCGGAGATAGAGTTGCGAAGTTTTTCCAAGATGGCGCCTGTACCACGTGGCATATGACGTCATAATAATCATTTAAATATTCTGCAGGAGGAGGCCCTCCTATGGTGAAAATTTCGTGTCAATCGTACCAAAAATTGCAGAGAAAAAAATTCATACTGATCGAATCAAGCATTGTACTTGTCGAATTATGACGTCATAATTAAAGTACCGATGACATCATCATAAACATTTATTATTCCCCAAGCGGAGTACTTGACAATGAGCCATGTTTCAGTTTTTTTCCATGGACCGGTTTCGGAGATATAGAGGTGCAACCTTTTTTCGATTTCTCCAAGATGGCGCTTGTACCACGTGACCTATAACGTCATAATTATCATTTTAAAAATTCTACAGGAGGAGCCACTCATATTCTGAAAATTTCGTGCCAATCGGACTAACAGTTGCAGAGGAATTATTTTTTTTCATACTGACCAGATCAAGCATTGTACTTGTCGAATTATGACGTCATAATTAAGGCAGCGATGACATCATCATCAACATATCTTATTCCCCATGGTGAGTACTTGACAATGAGCCATGTTTCCATTTTTTCCATTGAGTGGTTTGGGAGATATAGAGGTGTAACGTTTTTCCAAGATGGCGCCTGTACCACTTGACCGATGACGTCATAATATTCATTACAATATTCTACGGGAGGAGGCCCTCCTATGGTGAAAAATTCATGTCAATCGGACCAATGGTTTCCGAGAAAATGAAATTTTAAAATGCAGACAGGGCACACACTTTACTTTACTGAAATGCAGACACGTACGTACCTGAATGCTTAACCCCGCTTTTCACTTCGCGAGCGCAGGGTAACAAGAAAGAGCAATCAGAAATTGCAGACCCTCCCCAGGATGTGTTCGTGTGGTGGATTTTGTGTGGTGTTTATTAGCTGCTGTGTTTATGTGGTTTATTGACGTAGATTTAAGTTCAATGCAATATGGCCGCCAAACGACGTGACCGTTGACGTCATCAATTTAATTCTTCCATACATTTTTTTGTGTAGATCACGCTCAAGAAATGTCAAACTGATCGGATCAAGCATTCTACATGTCTAATTATGACGTCATAATGGAGGCACCGATGACATCATCATGAATAGATGTTGTTTCCCATGGGAAGTACTTGACAATGAGACACGTTTCATTTTTTTATTTCCATGGAGCGGTTTTGGAGATATACTGTAGAGGTACGTTTGTCGTTTTTTTCCCCAAGATGGCGCCGATACCACGTGACCTAGAACGTCATAATTCTCATTAAAATTGTTCAGACAGACAGATTAAAAATCACTCATAGAGCAACACTTGGCAAAAAAACAAAACAAAGTAGAATGGCACTCAGGAGAGCATCCTTTTGACCCCTAAAATAATTGGTGGTTGAATTTAGTGACCTGACCTGCAAATCATCTTCAAATTTTTAAGTTAATTGGATGAAAATTGACAATTTTAGAAATATGGCCTATGTTGACCTTTTGGCCTATGTTGATCTCAAAAATAGTTGGTGGTTTAATTCAGTCGCTGATATGAAAATCCTATTCAAATTTCAAGTCAATCGGTTGAAAATTGAGGATTTTAAAAATCTGAAATGGTTGTTGACCTTTTGGCCTGTGTTTACCTTTTGGCCTATGTTGATCTCCAAAGTAGTTGGTGGTTGAATTCAGTTAGCCGATATGTAAATCCTTTTCAAATTTCAAGTCAATTGGATGAAAATTGAGGAATTTAGAAATTTGGAAAAAAGTGGTTGACCTTTGGCCTATGTTGACCTTTTGGCCTATGCTGATCTCAAAAATAGTTGGTGGTTTAATTCAGTCGCTGATATGAAAATCCTATTCAAATTTCAAGTCAATCGGTTGAAAATTGAGGATTTTAAAAATCTGAAATGGTTGTTGACCTTTTGGCCTGTTTACCTTTTGGCCTATGTTGATCTCCAAAGTAGTTGGTGGTTGAATTCAGTTAGCTGAAATGAAAATCGTATTCAAATTTCAAGTCAATTGGATGAAAATTGAGGAATTTAGAAATTTGGAAAAAGGTGGTTGACCTTTGGCCTATGTTGACCTTTTGGCCTATGCTGATCTCAAAAATAGTTGGTGATTGAATTCAGTTAGCCGATATGTAAATCCTATTGCAAGTTCAAGTCAATCGGATGAAAATTGAGGATTTTAGAAATATGAAAAAGTGGTTGACCTTTGGCCTAAGTTGACCTTTTGACCTAAAAAAAATCGATAGGATTCTGTCGGACCACGAACTCTCCCGTTTGGTGAAGTTTTGTAAATATCGGTTTAAAATTGTGACATGTAGGCAAGTATAAGTGAGCGGACAGACAAACACACAAAGCGGAGTGATCAACATAGTCGTTAAAAAAACGTTTTTTTTCACACGGAAAAAACAAAGTTCACACGGAAAAAACAAAGTTCACACGGAATTGTTTTTTTTTTTTTGTTTTTTTTTGCCAAGCAACAGCCGGACTCAAATGCAATACCTTGTCCTCTCCCGCGACGACCACAAGCGAAATGTTTTATTTTGACCACATCCAGTAATTCTTACCTTTTCAAGTGAGACATTAATTTGTTTCCCTCGAAGCGCTCGTCCGCCATTTGCAAGTTTTCATCCCTCCTCCGTGCGGATGTTGTTTTGTTAGATTAAATTTTTATTCACGATTCGTAAATCCCCGGAACAACTAATAGCTGCAGGTTTGCATGAGGTGTGCGAGTTCTCTGAAAGGAGCACGACGAGTTTAACCATCTCTCGGTGAATAACACAACCCAGGGTGTTTACATCAATATCGTGCGTTTATGAGAAACACTGAGCTTGAGGCGCAGATTTGAACGTCAAAGCTTATGAGTTGCCTCATGTTTTCCTGGCACAACACAGGAAGCACAAAGCTCTCTTTTCTGGAAGCTTTTAGTCCAATTCAATAGAACGCACTCGTTGGCTCACTCACTCACTAGGCCGCGCTTTTGTTTATTCGCAGCCTTCGGCGCTAACACCCGGGCGGCCGAGATGAAACGTTACACGAGCTGCGGAACGTTACGTACATTGGAAAAGATGGGCTCTCCTACGACTTTTACGAACCAGGTGGTAAACCTGGCCGACCACGTGGTACGTTTTTTGGGAATCGAAAGGTCATAAGGTTTCATGAAGGCCCAGGCCTAATTTTACCCATGCTGTGCGCTTGACATTTTTCCATGATCATGGCTCTGGTTCACACGAATGTTTCTGTTTATTTGAGTCTCGTTGCCATCGTCGTTCAAACGGTTGGCGAGCTGTATCGATGGTCGGACCTACGAGGTGTGATTTGACTGATTTTGGGCGAGAGGCGTTGCGGCGCACACGGGTTTGTTTATGGTTATGGGGTTGGGAGAAATATTCCAACAATAGGAAAGTCATGCAATAAACATTGGAGTGTCTTCACTACTATGACTACTTTCACTACTACTAATAACACTACTACTACCAATACGACTACTACTACTACGATTACTACAACTACTATGACTACTACTACCATCACTACTACTCCCACTACTATTACGACGACTACTACTACTAATAACACTACCACTACTCCCACTACTACAACTACTACGATCACTACTACTCCCAATATGACGTCTACTACTACTACTATCACCACTACTACCAATACTACTACCACTACTACTCCCAATATGATGACTACTACCACTACTATCACTACTACTACCCTCACTACTACTCCCGCTATGACGTCTACTACTACTACTATCACTACTACTACTCTCACTACTACTACCACTACTACTCTCACTACCACTCTCACTACTACTCCCACTATGACGACCACTAGTACTACTATCACTACTACTACTGTCTACTACTACCACTACTACGCCTACTACTATCACTATAACTCCTATCACCTGGTGTTGGCCTAATGGTTAGGGCGGCGGGCTTGGGATCCGAAGGTCCCGAGTTCGAATCCCGTTGAATTAACGCCAGGTGGGTTTGACTCAACCTGTTCATCCTTCTGAGGTCGGCAAAACGAGTACCAGACAAGTCAGTTGACGAGCGAGCGGTATTCAATGACAAAGGACGGACTATCACCGAAACAGGACCGGACAGGCCAGGCCCGGAAATGTCAAAACGAAGGTTACTGACCTTGAAATGAGATAGAAAATAATGTATAATCAGTTATGAGGTTAGTTAGCTACACAATACCGAAAATGCGGTTCGATTCCGACAACTTTGAAAATTTGACCTTTGTGACCTTCAAAGGTCAAAGGTCGAAGATTCTGAAATTTGTTGGAAAACTTGTGTTTCATGATGTATGTGATAATATAAGATCATGTACGACATTTCACCCCATCAGGAAGCGAACAATGTAATAAAACCATCAAAAATCGACTTTTCTAAATTTCGTGACCTTGTGACCTTGACCTTGGAGCGAAAATGAAAAATCGAGCTCCGTGGGGCTAGACACATGACATTGGCCTAACGAAATACCGAAACCCCTGTCAGATTCCACCAACTCCCTCGGAGAAGATGTAGCTTGAAATCGATTACCCCCGAAAAAGACATCTTTTTCTGGCGTGGCTCCGCCCACAATAGGCGCAATACGCCCACTCTAGGCAGGACACAACTAGATCATGATATCAACCTCTCACCCAAGTTTCATCAAGATCGGATGATATCATCGGGTAGTTATGCTGCGGACAGACAGACAGACAGACACACACACAGACAGACGCACACCCATGACGAATATAGTGGTCACTTGATAACTCGTGAACCAATTACTGGATATAGAGAGGCATTGATTGCATCAGCGGCAGACGCGCCCACTGAAAATGATGCAACCAGCAGCCGGATGACTGCACACGAACCGACTACTCCCACTACTACTGCTACTATCACAACTATTACCACTACTATGATTACGGCTACTACTAACACTGCTATTATTACGACCACTATCACCACTACGACTACGACTACCACTAGTATTACGACTACTACTACTACGACTACCACTAGTATTACGACTACTACTACTACGACTACGACTACCACTAGTATTACGACCACTACTACTACGACTACGACTACCACTAGTATTACGACTACTACTACTACGACTACGACTACCACTAGTATTACGACCACTACTACTACGACTACGACTACCACTAGTATTACGACCACTACTACTACGACTACGACTACCACTAGTATTACGACCACTACTACTACGACTACGACTACCACTAGTATTACGACCACTACTACTACGACTACGACTACCACTAGTATTACGACTACTACTACTACGACAAGTACTATCACTAACGGCCCCATATAATCCCAGCTTTTCCTCGGGTCAGCCAGGTAAAGTGTTTGTCCCAAGTCATTCACAAACCGGCTGGCCAGGCCTGAAGTTCAACTGAGGCCGATTTGGACAGGAATTATAAATCCGTTTAGGTGGAAACGACTCGCCTACCCAACCTCCACCGACCAGTACTAACAGTAGACGGGATAGCCGGCTTAATCCGAGGGCCGGCGTGCTTTGTGGTGGAATTTCCTGCTTTGGACACTGATCGGACATTTTGTGGAATCGAACCCAAGCGAGACTGCTGAATGGCAAAGTGCACATACCCATGTTAATAAAGATAAGTAGGACAGCAATAATCCCAACTCAAAATTGGAACTTTTATCAATAATTCGAAACTCCCAATGTTATTTGTTTTGCTGTCGAATCATCGCATTGACCATTTCATTTTTGTTCTTCGTCTTTGTGGATCTCCTTTCCAAACAAATATCCGGATCCAGCTAGTAGAATTTTAAGTGACTCTTCACCATTGAGTGATATGACCAAAAATGAGGGATAGATCAGGGTATGAAAGACTGGACCCATGGTGATTCCTGTGATAGATTTTGATTAAATGTGATTCTGTGTTGTGATTTTCTGGTCTACTCTGAGATACAAAACGTAAACTGTTCACCAGGCGGAGGTATGCTCTCTACTGAGTGCCGTTCTAGTTCTGAAAGCTTTGGTTTCAACAGCGTGAAGACGAGCTAGGTGTGAGGCAGGAGCACCGGCCCAGAGGGGAGAGCAGTATTCCATTGAGCTGCGGATGAAAGCCTTGTATGTGGTGAGGAGCTCAGGTGTGCCGAGGAAGGACTTCGCACGACGGAGGATGCCCAGTCGGCGACTGGCTTTGGAGGCCAGCTTGGAAATGTGGTTTTCCCAGGAAAGATCATGGCAGATAGTGAGACCCAAAAGCTTGAGCGACATAACTTCTTGGAGAGAATTGTTGAGAAAGAAGATGGGAGGGTTGTCCAGACAATTTGTCATGAAGCCCATACCAACACTCATGTACATCAAGAATACCAACACTCATGTACATCAAGAATACCATCACTCATGTACATCTAGAATACCAACAGTCATGTACATCTAGAATACCATCACTCATGTACATCTAGAATACCAACAGTCATGTACATCTAGAATACCATCACTCATGTACATCTAGAATACCAACACTCATGTACATCTAGAATACCAACACTCATGTATATCGAGAATACCATCACTCATGTACATCTAGAATACCAACAGTCATGTACATCTAGAATACCAACACTCATGTACATCTAGAATACCATCACTCATGTACATCTAGAATACCAACAGTCATGTACATCAGGAATACCAACACTCATGTACATCTCGAATACCAACACTCATGTACATCTAGAATACCATCACTCATGTACATCTAGAATACCATCACTCATGTACATCTAGAATACCAACAGTCATGTACATCTAGAATACCAACACTCATGTACATATAGAATACCATCACTCATGTACATCTATAATACCAACACTCATGTACATCTAGAATACCAACACTCATGTACATCTAGAATACCATCACTCATGTACATCTAGAATACCAACAGTCATGTACATCTAGAATACCAACACTCATGTACATCTCGAATACCAACACTCATGTACATCTAGAATACCAACAGTCATGTACATCTAGAATACCAACACTCATGTACATCTAGAATACCAACAGTCATGTACATCTAGAATACCAACACTCATGTACATCTCGAATACCAACACTCATGTACATCTAGAATACCAACACTCATGTACATCGAGAATACCATCACTCATGTACATCTAGAATACCATCACTCATGTACATCTAGAATACCAACAGTCATGTACATCTAGAATACCATCACTCATGTACATCTAGAATACCAACACTCATGTACATCTAGAATACCATCACTCATGTACATCTAGAATACCAACACTCATGTACATCTAGAATACCAACAGTCATGTACATCTAGAATACCATCACTCATGTACATCTAGAATACCAACACTCATGTACATCTAGAATACCAACACTCATGTACATCTAGAATACCAACAGTCATGTACATCTAGAATACCAACAGTCATGTACATCTAGAATACCAACACTCATGTACATCTCGAATACCAACACTCATGTACATCTAGAATACCAACACTCATGTACATCGAGAATACCATCACTCATGTACATCTAGAATACCAGCACTCATGTACATCGAGAATACCATCACTCATGTACATCTAGAATACCAACAGTCATGTACATCTAGAATTCCAACACTCATGTACATCAAGAATACCATCACTCATGTACATCAAGAATACCATCACTCATGTACATCAAGAATACCAACACTCATGCACATCTAGAATACCAACACTCACGTACATCTAGAATACCAACACTCATGTACATCTAGAATACCAACACTCATGTACATCAAGAATACCAACACTCATGTACATCTAGAATACCAACACTCATGTACATCTAGAATACCAACACTCATGTACATCTAGAATACCAACACTCATGTACATCAAGAATACCAACACTCATGTACAACTAGAATACCAACACTCATGTACATCTAGAATACCATCACTCATGTACATCTAGAATACAAACAGTCATGTACATCTACAATACCAACACTCATGTACATCTAGAATACCAACACTCATGTACATCTAGAATACCAACACTCATGTACATCGAGAATACCATCACTCATGTACATCTAGAATACCAACAGTCATGTACATCTAGAATACCAACACTCATGTACATCGAGAATACCATCACTCATGTACATCGAGAATACCATCACTCATGTACATCTAGAATACCAACAGTCATGTACATCTAGAATACCAACACTCATGTACATCTGGAATACCAACACTCACGTACATCTAGAATACCATCACTCATGTACATCTAGAATACCAACACTCATGTACATCAAGAATACCAACACTCGTGTACATCTAGAATACCAACACTCACGTACATCTAGAATACCAACACTCACGTACATCTAGAATACCAACAGTCATGTACATCTAGAATACCAACACTCATGTACATCAAGAATACCAACACTCATGTACATCTAGAATACCAACACTCACGTACATCTAGAATACCAACACTCACGTACATCTAGAATACCATCACTCATGTACATCTAGAATACCAACACTCATGTACATCAAGAATACCAACACTCATGTACATCTAGAATACCAACACTCACGTACATCTAGAATACCAACACTCATGTACATCTAGAATACCAACAGTCATGTACATCTAGAATACCAACACTCATGTACATCAAGAATACCAACACTCATGTACATCTAGAATACCAACACTCACGTACATCTAGAATACCAACACTCATGTACATCTAGAATACCAACAGTCATGTACATCTAGAATACCAACACTCATGTACATCTAGAATACCAACACTCATGTACATCTAGAATACCAACAGTCATGTACATCTAGAATACCAACACTCATGTACATCAAGAATACCAACACTCATGTACATCTAGAATACCAACACTCACGTACATCTAGAATACCAACACTCATGTACATCAAGAATACCAACACTCATGTACATCAAGAATACCAACACTCACGTACATCTAGAATACCAACAGTCATGTACATCTAGAATACCAACACTCATGTACATCTAGAATACCAACACTCATGTACATCAAGAATACCAACACTCATGTACATCTAGAATACCAACACTCACGTACAACTAGAATACCAACACTCACGTACATCTAGAATACCAACACTCATGTACATCTAGAATACCAACACTCACGTACATCTAGAATACCAACACTCACGTACATCTAGAATACCAACACTCATGTACATCTAGAATACCAACACTCACGTACATCTAGAATACCAACACTCATGTACATCAAGAATACCAACACTCACGTACATCTAGAATACCAACAGTCATGTACATCTAGAATACCAACACTCATGTACATCAAGAATACCAACACTCACGTACATCTAGAATACCAACACTCACGTACATCTAGAATACCAACACTCACGTACATCTAGAATACCAACACTCATGTACATCTAGAATACCAACACTCATCCAAAATTGTTTTCATATTGCAGAAATTCCTGGGCCGGGCCTTGCTGTGGGACTCGAAGATGAACTAGAAACCTGGTGGGGCAAGATGTAGGCCGAACGTGTAGACTAAACCAACAGGACTCAAAACCTGATGGGCCAACATGTTGGTCTAACATGCAGACTAGACCGAAAGGACTCAAAACCGGATGGGCCAAGATGTAGGCCTAACATGCAAACTAGACCGACAGGACTCAAAACCTGATGGGCCAAGATGTAGGCCTAACATGCAGACTAGACCGACAGGACTCAAAACCTGATGGGCCAAGATGTAGGCCTAACATTCAGACTAGACCGACAGGACTCAAAACCTGATGGGCCAAGATGTAGGCCTATTTCTAACGTGTAGCCCAACGGATAAGTAGATAACTAGCATTTCTAGACGAGCTAGCTTCTCGTGCGGACGCGCGATGTTTTGAATTTCAAAAGTTACACAAAACCACCAAAGTAAACAGTTAATGCCCCAATTTGCCAGAATTCCCAAAATCCTTGCCAATCCGTGGTGTTTCCGAAGCCATCACATAATGGCGGCTGTTGTCGTATGACCGCAGCACACAACATCTTCAATCCAAACTGCACTTTCTTCTGCTGAAGAGCAAATTGTTTGGCAAAAGAATGTTCCCCAGCAAATGGAAAGGTTCACATAAGTTTTGTTAAAGTTGGCTCAACACCTGAGGTCAAAGGTTAATGCCATTATTCAAATGGGACCAGTAAATGGAGGATTTTACCAGAAGCATGGCGGTTTGGGGGTGAGGTTGGAAAACCTTTGAGGCAGAAAAGAGCGAACAACGTGAAATTGTTTAGTTCAAAGTAACAATACAAACCGGATGGCACGCGTGATGCACATGTAACAAACGGGCCACAGCTGTTGCCCCCATGGTGGGAATTCCCTGCCAGCAATGGCCCTGATCGAGCAAACCCTGGGCTTGTTCGGCCATTGCCAACAAAAGGCTCACTCACGCACTCCTGTTTGGTGGTTTATGGCCTCTTGGAAACCTTTTAATCAAAAAATGCGAATTAACTGGTGAGAGTACGCAAAACAGCACGGTGATAAAAAAATATCCCAACCAGGGAGGGTTGCGCTAGCTGGTGGACCGCTCCAAACCTCTCCAATCATGGTAGAATCATGCCCTGTGGACCACTCAAAACCTATACAATCATGGCATGATCATGTCCAGTGGACCACGCAAAACCTATACAATCATGGCAGGATCATGCCCTGTGGACCACTCAAAACCTATCCAATCATGGCAGGATCATGTCCAGTGGACCACTCTAAACCTCTCCAATCATGGCAGGATCATGTCCAGTGGACCACTCTAAACCTCTCCAATCATGGCAGGATCATGCCCAGTGGACCACTCTAAACCTCTCCAATCATGGCAGGACAATGCCCAGTGGACCACTCTAAACCTATCCAATCATGGCAGGATCATGCCCAGTGGACCACTCTAAACCTCTCCAATCATGGCAGGATCATGTCCAGTGGACCACTCTAAACCTCTCCAATCATGGCAGGACAATGCCCAGTGGACCACTCTAAACCTCTCCAATCATGGCAGAATCATGCCCAGTGGACCACTCTAAACCTCTCCAATCATGGCAGAATCATGCCCAGTGGACCACTCTAAACCTCTCCAATCATGGCAGGATCATGCCCAGTGGACCACTCTAAACCTCTCCAATCATGGCAGGACAATGCCCAGTGGACCACTCTAAACCTATCCAATCATGGCAGGATCATGCCCAGTGGACCACTCTAAACCTCTACAATCATGGCAGAATCATGCCCAGTGGACCACTCTAAACCTCTCCAATCATGGCAGGATCATGCCCAGTGGACCACTCTGAACCTCTCCAATCATGGCAGGACCATGCACAGTGGATCACTCTAAACCTCTCCAATCATGGCAGGATCATGCCCAGTGGACCACTCTAAACCTCTCCAATCATGGCAGGATCATGCCCAGTGGATCACTCTAAACCTATCCAATCATGGCAGGATCAAGCCCAGTGGACCACTCTAAACCTCTCCAATCATGGCAGGATCATGCCCAGTGGACCACTCTAAACCTCTCCAATCATGGTAGGATCATGCCCAGTGGACCACTCTAAACCTATCCAATCATGGCAGGATCATGCCCAGTGGACCACTCTAAACCACTCCAATCATGGCAGGATGATGCCCAGTGGACCACTCCAAACCTCTCCAATGATGGTAGGATTATGCCCAGTGGACCACTCTAAACCTATCCAATCATGGCAGGATCATGTCCATTCGCCCACTCTAAACCTCTCCAATCATGGCAGGATCATGTCCAGTGGACCAATCATGGCAGGATCATGTCCAGTGGACCAATCATGGCAGGATCATGTCCAGTGGACCAATCATGGCAGGATCATGTCCAGTGGACCAATCATGGCAGGATCATGTCCAGTGGACCAATCATGGCAGAATCATGCCCAGTGGACCACTCTAAACCTATCCAATCATGGCAGGATCATGTCCATTCGCCCACTCTAAACCTCTCCAATCATGGCAGGATCATGTCCAGTGGACCAATCCTGGCAGGATCATGTCCAGTGGACCAATCATGGCAGGATCATGTCCAGTGGACCAATCATGGCAGGATCATGTCCAGTGGACCAATCATGGCAGGATCATGCCCAGTGGACCACTCTAAAACTATCCAATCATGGCAGGATCATGTCCAGTGGACCAATCATGGCAGGATCATGCCCAGTGGACCACTCTAAAACTATCCAATCATGGCAGGATCATGCCCAGTGGACCACTCTAAAACTATCCAATCATGGCAGGATCATGCCCAGTGGACCACTCTAAAACTATCCAATCATGGTGGGATCATGTCCAGTGGACCAATCATGGCAGGATCATGCCCAGTAGACCACTCTAAACCTATCCAACAATGGCAGAATCATCAAATCTCATGAAGCCCACACAGAAACTAGTTTTGAAATCTGACGAGATTCTCATGAAGTCCACACAGAAACTAGTTTTGAAATCTGATGAGATTCTCATGAAGCCCAAACAGAAACTAGTTTTGAAATCTGATGAGATTCTCATGAAGCCCACACAGAAACTAGTTTTGAAATCCGATGAGATTCTCATGAAGCCCAAACAGAAACTTGTTTTGAAATCCGATGAGATTCTCATGAAGCCCAAACAGAAACTTGTTTTGAAATCCGATGAGATTCTCATGAAGCCCACACAGAAACTAGTTTTGAAATCTGATGAGATTCTCATGAAGCCCAAACAGAAACTTGTTTTGAAATCCGATGAGATTCTCATGAAGCCCAAACAGAAACTTGTTTTGAAATCCGATGAGATTCTCATGAAGCCCACACAGAAACTAGTTTTGAAATCCGATGAGATTCTCATGAAGCCCAAACAGAAACTTGTTTTGAAATCTGATGAGATTCTCATGAAGCCCAAACAGAAACTTGTTTTGAAATCCGATGAGATTCTCATGAAGCCCAAACAGAAACTTGTTTTGAAATCCGATGAGATTCTCATGAAGCCCACACAGAAACTAGTTTTGAAATCTGATGAGATTCTCATGAAGCCCAAACAGAAACTTGTTTTGAAATCCGATGAGATTCTCATGAAGCCCAAACAGAAACTTGTTTTGAAATCTGATGAGATTCTCATGAAGCCCAAACAGAAACCAGTTTTGAAATCTGATGAGATTCTCATGAAGCCCAAACAGAAACTTGTTTTGAAATCTGATGAGATTCTCATGAAGCCCAAACAGAAACTTGTTTTGAAATCTGATGAGATTCTCATGAAGCCCAAACAGAAACGTGTTTTGAAATCCGATGAGATTCTCATGAAGCCCACACAGAAACCTGTTTTGAAATCTGATGAGATTCTCATGAAGCCCAAACAGAAACTAGTTTTGAAATCTGATGAGATTCTCATGAAGCCCAAACAGAAACGTGTTTTGAAATCCGATGAGATTCTCATGAAGCCCAAACAGAAACTTGTTTTGAAATCTGATGAGATTCTCATGAAGCCCAAACAGAAACTAGTTTTGAAATCTGATGAGATTCTCATGAAGCCCAAACAGAAACTTGTTTTGAAATCCGATGAGATTCTCATGAAGCCCAAACAGAAACTTGTTTTGAAATCCGATGATATTCTCATGAAGCCCAAACAGAAACTTGTTTTGAAATCCGATGATATTCTCATGAAGCCCAAACAGAAACTTGTTTTGAAATCCGATGATATTCTCATGAAGCCCAAACAGAAACTAGTTTTGAAATCCGATGATATTCTCATGAAGCCCAAACAGAAACTTGTTTTGAAATCCGATGATATTCTCATGAAGCCCAAACAGAAACTAGTTTTGAAATCTGATGAGATTCTCATGAAGCCCAAACAGAAACTTGTGTTGAAATCCGATGATATTCTCATGAAGCCCAAACAGAAACTAGTTTTGAAATCCGATGAGATTCTCATGAAGCCCAAACAGAAACTAGTTTTGAAATCCGATGAGATTCTCATGAAGCCCAAACAGAAACTTGTTTTGAAATCCGATGAGATTCTCATGAGGCCCAAACAGAAACTAGTTTTGAAATCCGATGAGATTCTCATGAAGCCCAAACAGAAACTTGTTTTGAAATCCGATGATATTCTCATGAAGCCCAAACAGAAACTTGTTTTGAAATCCGATGAGATTCTCATGAAGCCCAAACAGAAACTTGTTTTGAAATCCGATGAGATTCTCATGAAGCCCAAACAGAAACTTGTTTTGAAATCCGATGAGATTCTCATGAAGCCCAAACAGAAACTTGTTTTGAAATCCGATGAGATTCTCATGAAGCCCAAACAGAAACTTGTTTTGAAATCCGATGAGATTCTCATGAAGCCCAAACAGAAACTAGTTTTGAAATCCGATGAGATTCTCATGAAGCCCAAACAGAAACTTGTTTTGAAATCCGATGATATTCTCATGAAGCCCAAACAGAAACTTGTTTTGAAATCCGATGATATTCTCATGAAGCCCAAACAGAAACTTGTTTTGAAATCCGATGATATTCTCATGAAGCCCAAACAGAAACTAGTTTTGAAATCCGATGAGATTCTCATGAAGCCCAAACAGAAACTAGTTTTGAAATCCGATGAGATTCTCATGAAGCCCAAACAGAAACTTGTTTTGAAATCCGATGAGATTCTCATGAGGCCCAAACAGAAACTAGTTTTGAAATCCGATGAGATTCTCATGAAGCCCAAACAGAAACTTGTTTTGAAATCCGATGATATTCTCATGAAGCCCAAACAGAAACTAGTTTTGAAATCCGATGAGATTCTCATGAAGCCCAAACAGAAACTTGTTTTGAAATCCGATGATATTCTCATGAAGCCCAAACAGAAACTTGTTTTGAAATCCGATGATATTCTCATGAAGCCCAAACAGAAACTTGTTTTGAAATCCGATGATATTCTCATGAAGCCCAAACAGAAACTTGTTTTGAAATCCGATGATATTCTCATGAAGCCCAAACAGAAACTAGTTTTGAAATCCGATGAGATTCTCATGAAGCCCAAACAGAAACTAGTTTTGAAATCCGATGAGATTCTCATGAAGCCCAAACAGAAACTTGTTTTGAAATCCGATGAGATTCTCATGAGGCCCAAACAGAAACTAGTTTTGAAATCCGATGAGATTCTCATGAAGCCCAAACAGAAACTTGTTTTGAAATCCGATGATATTCTCATGAAGCCCAAACAGAAACTTGTTTTGAAATCCGATGAGATTCTCATGAAGCCCAAACAGAAACTAGTTTTGAAATCTGATGAGATTCTCATGAAGCCCAAACAGAAACTAGTTTTGAAATCCGATGAGATTCTCATGAAGCCCAAACAGAAACTTGTTTTGAAATCTGATGAGATTCTCATGAAGCCCAAACAGAAACTAGTTTTGAAATCCGATGAGATTCTCATGAAGCCCACACAGAAACTAGTTTTGAAATCTGATGAGATTCTCATGAAGCCCAAACAGAAACTTGTTTTGAAATCTGATGAGATTCTCATGAAGCCCAAACAGAAACGTGTTTTGAAATCCGATGAGATTCTCATGAAGCCCAAACAGAAACTAGTTTTGAAATCTGATGAGATTCTCATGAAGCCCAAACAGAAACTAGTTTTGAAATCTGATGAGATTCTCATGAAGCCCACACAGAAACTAGTTTTGAAATCTGATGAGATTCTCATGAAGCCCAAACAGAAACGTGTTTTGAAATCCGATGAGATTCTCATGAAGCCCAAACAGAAACTAGTTTTGAAATCCGATGAGATTCTCATGAAGCCCACACAGAAACTAGTTTTGAAATCTGATGAGATTCTCATGAAGCCCAAACAGAAACGTGTTTTGAAATCTGATGAGATTCTCATGAAGCCCAAACAGAAACTAGTTTTGAAATCTGATGAGATTCTCATGAAGCCCAAACAGAAACTAGTTTTGAAATCTGATGAGATTCTCATGAAGCCCAAACAGAAACTAGTTTTGAAATCCGATGAGATTCTCATGAAGCCCAAACAGAAACTAGTTTTGAAATCTGATGAGATTCTCATGAAGCCCAAACAGAAACTAGTTTTGAAATCCGATGAGATTCTCATGAAGCCCAAACAGAAACGTGTTTTGAAATCTGATGAGATTCTCATGAAGCCCACACAGAAACCTGTTTTGAAATCTGATGAGATTCTCATGAAGCCCAAACAGAAACTAGTTTTGAAATCTGATGAGATTCTCATGAAGCCCAAACAGAAACTAGTTTTGAAATCTGATGAGATTCTCATGAAGCCCACACAGAAACTAGTTTTGAAATCTGATGAGATTCTCATGAAGCCCAAACAGAAACTAGTTTTGAAATCCGATGAGATTCTCATGAAGCCCAAACAGAAACTAGTTTTGAAATCCGATGAGATTCTCATGAAGCCCACACAGAAACTAGTTTTGAAATCTGATGAGATTCTCATGAAGCCCAAACAGAAACTAGTTTTGAAATCTGATGAGATTCTCATGAAGCCCAAACAGAAACGTGTTTTGAAATCCGATGAGATTCTCATGAAGCCCAAACAGAAACTAGTTTTGAAATCCGATGAGATTCTCATGAAGCCCACACAGAAACTAGTTTTGAAATCTGATGAGATTCTCATGAAGCCCAAACAGAAACTTGTTTTGAAATCTGATGAGATTCTCATGAAGCCCAAACAGAAACTAGTTTTGAAATCCGACGAGATTCTCATGAAGCCCACACAGAAACTTGTTTTGAAATCCGATGAGATTCTCATGAAGCCCAAACAGAAACGTGTTTTGAAATCCGATGAGATTCTCATGAAGCCCAAACAGAAACTTGTTTTGAAATCTGATGAGATTCTCATGAAGCCCAAACAGAAACGTGTTTTGAAATCCGATGAGATTCTCATGAAGCCCAAACAGAAACTAGTTTTGAAATCCGACGAGATTCTCATGAAGCCCAAACAGAAACTAGTTTTGAAATCTGATGAGATTCTCATGAAGCCCAAACAGAAACGTGTTTTGAAATCCGATGAGATTCTCATGAAGCCCAAACAGAAACTAGTTTTGAAATCCGACGAGATTCTCATGAAGCCCAAACAGAAACTTGTTTTGAAATCTGATGAGATTCTCATGAAGCCCAAACAGAAACGTGTTTTGAAATCCGATGAGATTCTCATGAAGCCCAAACAGAAACTCGTTTTGAAATCCGACGAGATTCTCATGAAGCCCAAACAGAAACTCGTTTTGAAATCTGATGAGATTCTCATGAAGCCCAAACAGAAACGTGTTTTGAAATCTGATGAGATTCTCATGAAGCCCAAACAGAAACTAGTTTTGAAATCCGACGAGATTCTCATGAAGCCCAAACAGAAACTCGTTTTGAAATCTGATGAGATTCTCATGAAGCCCAAACAGAAACGTGTTTTGAAATCCGATGAGATTCTCATGAAGCCCAAACAGAAACGTGTTTTGAAATCCGATGAGATTCTCATGAAGCCCAAACAGAAACTAGTTTTGAAATCCGATGAGATTCTCATGAAGCCCAAACAGAAACTTGTTTTGAAATCTGATGAGATTCTCATGAAGCCCAAACAGAAACCTGTTTTGAAATCCGACGAGATTCTCATGAAGCCCAAACAGAAACTTGTTTTGAAATCCGATGAGATTCTCATGAAGCCCAAACAGAAACGTGTTTTGAAATCCGATGAGATTCTCATGAAGCCCACACAGAAACTTGTTTTGAAATCCGATGAGATTCTCATGAAGTCCAAACAGAAACGTGTTTTGAAATCCGATGAGATTCTCATGAAGCCCAAACAGAAACTTGTTTTGAAATCTGATGAGATTCTCATGAAGCCCAAACAGAAACTTGTTTTGAAATCCGATGAGATTCTCATGAAGCCCAAACAGAAACTCGTTTTGAAATCCGATGAGATTCTCATGAAGCCCAAACAGAAACTTGTTTTGAAATCCGATGAGATTCTCATGAAGCCCAAACAGAAACTCGTTTTGAAATCCGATGAGATTCTCATGAAGCCCAAACAGAAACTTGTTTTGAAATCCGATGATATTCTCATGAAGCCCACACAGAAACGTGTTTTGAAATCCGATGAGATTCTCATGAAGCCCAAACAGAAACGTGTTTTGAAATCCGATGAGATTCTCATGAAGCCCAAACAGAAACTCGTTTTGAAATCCGATGAGATTCTCATGAAGCCCAAACAGAAACTTGTTTTGAAATCCGATGAGATTCTCATGAAGCCCAAACAGAAACTTGTTTTGAAATCTGATGAGATTCTCATGAAGCCCAAACAGAAACTCGTTTTGAAATCCGATGAGATTCTCATGAAGCCCAAACAGAAACTTGTTTTGAAATCCGATGAGATTCTCATGAAGCCCAAACAGAAACGTGTTTTGAAATCCGATGAGATTCTCATGAAGCCCAAACAGAAACTTGTTTTGAAATCCGATGAGATTCTCATGAAGCCCAAACAGAAACTTGTTTTGAAATCCGATGAGATTCTCATGAAGCCCAAACAGAAACTTGTTTTGAAATCTGATGAGATTCTCATGAAGCCCACACAGAAACTTGTTTTGAAATCTGATGAGATTCTCATGAAGCCCAAACAGAAACTTGTTTTGAAATCTGACGAGATTCTCATGAAGCCCAAACAGAAACTTGTTTTGAAATCTGATGAGATTCTCATGAAGCCCACACAGAAACTTGTTTTGAAATCCGATGAGATTCTCATGAAGCCCACACAGAAACCTGTTTTGAAATCCGATGAGATTCTCATGAAGCCCACACAGAAACCTGTTTTGAAATCCGATGAGATTCTCATGAAGCCCAAACAGAAACCTGTTTTGAAATCTGATGAGATTCTCATGAAGCCCAAACAGAAACTTGTTTTGAAATCCGATGAGATTCTCATGAAGCCCAAACAGAAACTTGTTTTGAAATCCGATGAGATTCTCATGAAGCCCAAACAGAAACTTGTTTTGAAATCTGATGAGATTCTCATGAAGCCCACACAGAAACTTCTTTTGAAATCTGATGAGATTCTCATGAAGCCCACACAGAAACTTCTTTTGAAATCTGATGAGATTCTCATGAAGCCCACACAGAAACTTGTTTTGAAATCTGATGAGATTCTCATGAAGCCCACACAGAAACTTCTTTTGAAATCTGATGAGATTCTCATGAAGCCCACACAGAAACTTGTTTTGAAATCTGATGAGATTCTCATGAAGCCCACACAGAAACTTCTTTTGAAATCCGATGAGATTCTCATGAAGCCCAAACAGAAACTTGTTTTGAAATCCGATGAGATTCTCATGAAGCCCAAACAGAAACTAGTTTTGAAATCTGATGAGATTCTCATGAAGCCCTCACAGAAACTCGTTTTGAAATCCGATGAGATTCTCATGAAGCCCACACAGAAACTAGTTTTGAAATCCGATGAGATTCTCATGAAGCCCACACAGAAACTTGTTTTGAAATCCGATGAGATTCTCATGAAGCCCAAACAGAAACTAGTTTTGAAATCCGATGAGATTCTCATGAAGCCCAAACAGAAACTAGTTTTGAAATCTGATGAGATTCTCATGAAGCCCAAACAGAAACTTGTTTTGAAATCCGATGAGATTCTCATGAAGCCCAAACAGAAACTTGTTTTGAAATCCGATGAGATTCTCATGAAGCCCAAACAGAAACTAGTTTTGAAATCTGATGAGATTCTCATGAAGCCCACACAGAAACTTGTTTTGAAATCTGATGAGATTCTCATGAAGCCCACACAGAAACTAGTTTTGAAATCTGATGAGATTCTCATGAAGCCCAAACAGAAACTAGTTTTGAAATCTGATGAGATTCTCATGAAGCCCACACAGAAACTTGTTTTGAAATCTGATGAGATTCTCATGAAGCCCACACAGAAACTAGTTTTGAAATCTGATGAGATTCTCATGAAGCCCACACAGAAACTTGTTTTGAAATCTGATGAGATTCTCATGAAGCCCAAACAGAAACTTGTTTTGAAATCTGATGAGATTCTCATGAAGCCCAAACAGAAACTTGTTTTGAAATCTGACGAGATTCTCATGAAGCCCAAACAGAAACTTGTTTTGAAATCTGACGAGATTCTCATGAAGCCCAAACAGAAACTTGTTTTGAAATCTGATGAGATTCTCATGAAGCCCAAACAGAAACTAGTTTTGAAATCCGATGAGAATCTCATGAAGCCCACACAGAAACTTGTTTTGAAATCTGACGAGATTCTCATGAAGCGCAAACAGAAACTAGTTTTGAAATCTGATGAGATTCTCATGAAGCCCAAACAGAAACTTGTTTTGAAATCTGATGAGATTCTCATGAAGCCCACACAGAAACTAGTTTTGAAATCTGATGAGATTCTCATGAAGCCCAAACAGAAACTTGTTTTGAAATCTGATGAGATTCTCATGAAGCCCACACAGAAACTAGTTTTGAAATCCGATGAGATTCTCATGAAGCCCAAACAGAAACTTGTTTTGAAATCTGACGAGATTCTCATGAAGCCCAAACAGAAACTTGTTTTGAAATCTGACGAGATTCTCATGAAGCCCAAACAGAAACTTGTTTTGAAATCTGATGAGATTCTCATGAAGCCCAAACAGAAACTAGTTTTGAAATCCGATGAGAATCTCATGAAGCCCACACAGAAACTTGTTTTGAAATCTGACGAGATTCTCATGAAGCGCAAACAGAAACTAGTTTTGAAATCTGATGAGATTCTCATGAAGCCCAAACAGAAACTTGTTTTGAAATCTGATGAGATTCTCATGAAGCCCACACAGAAACTAGTTTTGAAATCTGATGAGATTCTCATGAAGCCCAAACAGAAACTTGTTTTGAAATCTGATGAGATTCTCATGAAGCCCACACAGAAACTAGTTTTGAAATCCGATGAGATTCTCATGAAGCCCAAACAGAAACTTGTTTTGAAATCTGATGAGATTCTCATGAAGCCCAAACAGAAACTAGTTTTGAAATCTGACGAGATTCTCATGAAGCCCAAACAGAAACTTGTTTTGAAATCCGATGAGATTCTCATGAAGCCCAAACAGAAACTAGTTTTGAAATCCGATGAGATTCTCATGAAGCCCAAACAGAAACTTGTTTTGAAATCTGATGAGATTCTCATGAAGCCCAAACAGAAACTAGTTTTGAAATCTGATGAGATTCTCATGAAGCCCAAACAGAAACTTGTTTTGAAATCTGATGAGATTCTCATGAAGCCCACACAGAAACTAGTTTTGAAATCCGATGAGATTCTCATGAAGCCCAAACAGAAACTAGTTTTGAAATCTGACGAGATTCTCATGAAGCCCAAACAGAAACTTGTTTTGAAATCTGACGAGATTCTCATGAAGCCCAAACAGAAACTTGTTTTGAAATCTGACGAGATTCTCATGAAGCCCAAACAGAAACTTGTTTTGAAATCTGAGGAGATTCTCATGAAGCCCAAACAGAAACTTGTTTTGAAATCTGATGAGATTCTCATGAAGCCCACACAGAAACTTGTTTTGAAATCCGATGAGATTCTCATGAAGCCCAAACAGAAACTTGTTTTGAAATCTGATGAGATTCTCATGAAGCCCACACAGAAACTTGTTTTGAAATCCGATGAGATTCTCATGAAGCCCACACAGAAACCTGTTTTGAAATCCGATGAGATTCTCATGAAGCCCAAACAGAAACTTGTTTTGAAATCCGATGAGATTCTCATGAAGCCCAAACAGAAACTAGTTTTGAAATCCGATGAGATTCTCATGAAGCCCACACAGAAACTTCTTTTGAAATCCGATGAGATTCTCATGAAGCCCACACAGAAACTCGTTTTGAAATCTGATGAGATTCTCATGAAGCCCACACAGAAACTTCTTTTGAAATCCGATGAGATTCTCATGAAGCCCACACAGAAACTTGTTTTGAAATCTGATGAGATTCTCATGAAGCCCAAACAGAAACTTGTTTTGAAATCCGATGAGATTCTCATGAAGCCCAAACAGAAACTAGTTTTGAAATCTGATGAGATTCTCATGAAGCCCAAACAGAAACTAGTTTTGAAATCTGATGAGATTCTCATGAAGCCCAAACAGAAACTAGTTTTGAAATCTGATGAGATTCTCATGAAGCCCAAACAGAAACTAGTTTTGAAATCCGATGAGATTCTCATGAAGCCCAAACAGAAACTAGTTTTGAAATCTGATGAGATTCTCATGAAGCCCAAACAGAAACTAGTTTTGAAATCCGATGAGATTCTCATGAAGCCCACACAGAAACTTGTTTTGAAATCTGATGAGATTCTCATGAAGCCCAAACAGAAACTAGTTTTGAAATCTGATGAGATTCTCATGAAGCCCAAACAGAAACTAGTTTTGAAATCTGATGAGATTCTCATGAAGCCCAAACAGAAACTTGTTTTGAAATCTGACGAGATTCTCATGAAGCCCACACAGAAACTAGTTTTGAAATCTGATGAGATTCTCATGAAGCCCACACAGAAACTTGTTTTGAAATCCGATGAGATTCTCATGAAGCCCAAACAGAAACTTGTTTTGAAATCCGATGAGATTCTCATGAAGCCCACACAGAAACTAGTTTTGAAATCCGATGAGATTCTCATGAAGCCCAAACAGAAACTTGTTTTGAAATCCGATGAGATTCTCATGAAGCCCACACAGAAACTTGTTTTGAAATCCGATGAGATTCTCATGAAGCCCACACAGAAACTTGTTTTGAAATCCGATGAGATTCTCATGAAGCCCACACAGAAACTCGTTTTGAAATCCGATGAGATTCTCATGAAGCCCAAACAGAAACTAGTTTTGAAATCCGATGAGATTCTCATGAAGCCCACACAGAAACTTGTTTTGAAATCCGATGAGATTCTCATGAAGCCCAAACAGAAACTAGTTTTGAAATCTGATGAGATTCTCATGAAGCCCAAACAGAAACTAGTTTTGAAATCCGATGAGATTCTCATGAAGCCCAAACAGAAACTAGTTTTGAAATCTGATGAGATTCTCATGAAGCCCACACAGAAACTAGTTTTGAAATCCGATGAGATTCTCATGAAGCCCACACAGAAACTAGTTTTGAAATCCGATGAGATTCTCATGAAGCCCACACAGAAACTCGTTTTGAAATCCGATGAGATTCTCATGAAGCCCAAACAGAAACTTGTTTTGAAATCCGATGAGATTCTCATGAAGCCCACACAGAAACTAGTTTTGAAATCTGATGAGATTCTCATGAAGCCCAAACAGAAACTCGTTTTGAAATCTGATGAGATTCTCATGAAGCCCAAACAGAAACTAGTTTTGAAATCTGATGAGATTCTCATGAAGCCCAAACAGAAACTAGTTTTGAAATCTGATGAGATTCTCATGAAGCCCAAACAGAAACTAGTTTTGAAATCCGATGAGATTCTCATGAAGCCCACACAGAAACTAGTTTTGAAATCCGATGAGATTCTCATGAAGCCCAAACAGAAACTAGTTTTGAAATCCGACGAGATTCTCATGAAGCCCAAACAGAAACTAGTTTTGAAATCTGATGAGATTCTCATGAAGCCCACACAGAAACTCGTTTTGAAATCTGATGAGATTCTCATGAAGCCCACACAGAAACTAGTTTTGAAATCTGATGAGATTCTCATGAAGCCCAAACAGAAACTAGTTTTGAAATCCGATGAGATTCTCATGAAGCCCAAACAGAAACTAGTTTTGAAATCTGATGAGATTCTCATGAAGCCCAAACAGAAACTAGTTTTGAAATCCGATGAGATTCTCATGAAGCCCAAACAGAAACTAGTTTTGAAATCTGATGAGATTCTCATGAAGCCCAAACAGAAACTAGTTTTGAAATCCGATGAGATTCTCATGAAGCCCAAACAGAAACTAGTTTTGAAATCTGATGAGATTCTCATGAAGCCCAAACAGAAACTAGTTTTGAAATCTGATGAGATTCTCATGAAGCCCACACAGAAACTAGTTTTGAAATCCGATGAGATTCTCATGAAGCCCAAACAGAAACTAGTTTTGAAATCCGATGAGATTCTCATGAAGCCCAAACAGAAACTAGTTTTGAAATCTGATGAGATTCTCATGAAGCCCAAACAGAAACTAGTTTTGAAATCCGATGAGATTCTCATGAAGCCCAAACAGAAACTAGTTTTGAAATCCGATGAGATTCTCATGAAGCCCAAACAGAAACTCGTTTTGAAATCCGATGAGATTCTCATGAAGCCCACACAGAAACTCGTTTTGAAATCCGATGAGATTCTCATGAAGCCCACACAGAAACTAGTTTTGAAATCCGATGAGATTCTCATGAAGCCCACACAGAAACTAGTTTTGAAATCTGATGAGATTCTCATGAAGCCCAAACAGAAACTAGTTTTGAAATCTGATGAGATTCTCATGAAGCCCACACAGAAACTAGTTTTGAAATCTGATGAGATTCTCATGAAGCCCACACAGAAACTAGTTTTGAAATCTGATGAGATTCTCATGAAGCCCACACAGAAACTAGTTTTGAAATCTGACGAGATTCTCATGAAGCCCAAACAGAAACTAGTTTTGAAATCCGATGAGATTCTCATGAAGCCCAAACAGAAACTAGTTTTGAAATCTGACGAGATTCTCATGAAGCCCACACAGAAACTTGTTTTGAAATCCGATGAGATTCTCATGAAGCCCAAACAGAAACTTGTTTTGAAATCTGACGAGATTCTCATGAAGCCCAAACAGAAACTAGTTTTGAAATCTGATGAGATTCTCATGAAGCCCAAACAGAAACTAGTTTTGAAATCTGATGAGATTCTCATGAAGCCCAAACAGAAACTTGTTTTGAAATCTGACGAGATTCTCATGAAGCCCAAACAGAAACTTGTTTTGAAATCTGATGGGATTCTCATGAAGCCCACACAGAAACTAGTTTTGAAATCTGATGAGATTCTCATGAAGCCCACACAGAAACTAGTTTTGAAATCTGATGAGATTCTCATGAAGCCCAAACAGAAACTAGTTTTGAAATCTGATGAGATTCTCATGAAGCCCAAACAGAAACTAGTTTTGAAATCTGATGAGATTCTCATGAAGCCCAAACAGAAACTTGTTTTGAAATCTGACGAGATTCTCATGAAGCCCAAACAGAAACTTGTTTTGAAATCCGATGAGATTCTCATGAAGCCCAAACAGAAACTAGTTTTGAAATCTGATGAGATTCTCATGAAGCCCAAACAGAAACTAGTTTTGAAATCTGATGAGATTCTCATGAAGCCCAAACAGAAACTTGTTTTGAAATCTGACGAGATTCTCATGAAGCCCAAACAGAAACTTGTTTTGAAATCTGATGAGATTCTCATGAAGCCCAAACAGAAACTTGTTTTGAAATCTGATGAGATTCTCATGAAGCCCAAACAGAAACTTGTTTTGAAATCTGACGAGATTCTCATGAAGCCCAAACAGAAACTTGTTTTGAAATCTGATGAGATTCTCATGAAGCCCACACAGAAACTAGTTTTGAAATCTGATGAGATTCTCATGAAGCCCACACAGAAACTAGTTTTGAAATCTGATGAGATTCTCATGAAGCCCAAACAGAAACCTGTTTTGAAATCTGATGAGATTCTCATGAAGCCCACACAGAAACTAGTTTTGAAATCTGATGAGATTCTCATGAAGCCCAAACAGAAACTTGTTTTGAAATCCGATGAGATTCTCATGAAGCCCAAACAGAAACTTGTTTTGAAATCCGATGAGATTCTCATGAAGCCCAAACAGAAACTTGTTTTGAAATCCGATGAGATTCTCATGAAGCCCAAACAGAAACTTGTTTTGAAATCCGATGAGATTCTCATGAAGCCCAAACAGAAACTCGTTTTGAAATCCGATGAGATTCTCATGAAGCCCAAACAGAAACTCGTTTTGAAATCTGACGAGATTCTCATGAAGCCCAAACAGAAACTTGTTTTGAAATCCGATGAGATTCTCATGAAGCCCAAAGAGAAACTAGTTTTGAAATCCGATGAGATTCTCATGAAGCCCAAACAGAAACTAGTTTTGAAATCCGATGAGATTCTCATGAAGCCCAAACAGAAACTAGTTTTGAAATCCGATGAGATTCTCATGAAGCCCAAACAGAAACTCGTTTTGAAATCTGACGAGATTCTCATGAAGCCCAAACAGAAACTTGTTTTGAAATCCGATGAGATTCTCATGAAGCCCAAACAGAAACTAGTTTTGAAATCCGATGAGATTCTCATGAAGCCCAAACAGAAACTAGTTTTGAAATCCGATGAGATTCTCATGAAGCCCAAACAGAAACTAGTTTTGAAATCCGATGAGATTCTCATGAAGCCCAAACAGAAACTAGTTTTGAAATCCGATGAGATTCTCATGAAGCCCAAACAGAAACTAGTTTTGAAATCCGATGAGATTCTCATGAAGCCCAAACAGAAACTAGTTTTGAAATCTGATGAGATTCTCATGAAGCCCAAACAGAAACTAGTTTTGAAATCCGATGAGATTCTCATGAAGCCCAAACAGAAACTAGTTTTGAAATCTGACGAGATTCTCATGAAGCCCAAACAGAAACTTGTTTTGAAATCTGATGAGATTCTCATGAAGCCCACACAGAAACTAGTTTTGAAATCTGATGAGATTCTCATGAAGCCCAAACAGAAACTTGTTTTGAAATCTGATGAGATTCTCATGAAGCCCAAACAGAAACTCGTTTTGAAATCCGATGAGATTCTCATGAAGCCCAAACAGAAACTTGTTTTGAAATCCGATGAGATTCTCATGAAGCCCAAACAGAAACTCGTTTTGAAATCCGATGAGATTCTCATGAAGCCCAAACAGAAACTTGTTTTGAAATCCGATGAGATTCTCATGAAGCCCAAACAGAAACTAGTTTTGAAATCCGATGAGATTCTCATGAAGCCCAAACAGAAACTAGTTTTGAAATCCGATGAGATTCTCATGAAGCCCAAACAGAAACTTGTTTTGAAATCTGATGAGATTCTCATGAAGCCCAAACAGAAACTGGTTTTGAAATCCGATGAGATTCTCATGAAGCCCAAACAGAAACTTGTTTTGAAATCCGATGAGATTCTCATGAAGCCCAAACAGAAACTTGTTTTGAAATCTGATGAGATTCTCATGAAGCCCAAACAGAAACTTGTTTTGAAATCCGATGAGATTCTCATGAAGCCCAAACAGAAACTTGTTTTGAAATCCGATGAGATTCTCATGAAGCCCAAACAGAAACTAGTTTTGAAATCCGATGAGATTCTCATGAAGCCCAAACAGAAACTGGTTTTGAAATCCGATGAGATTCTCATGAAGCCCAAACAGAAACTTGTTTTGAAATCCGATGAGATTCTCATGAAGCCCAAACAGAAACTAGTTTTGAAATCCGATGAGATTCTCATGAAGCCCAAACAGAAACTGGTTTTGAAATCCGATGAGATTCTCATGAAGCCCAAACAGAAACTTGTTTTGAAATCCGATGAGATTCTCATGAAGCCCAAACAGAAACTAGTTTTGAAATCCGATGAGATTCTCATGAAGCCCAAACAGAAACTGGTTTTGAAATCCGATGAGATTCTCATGAAGCCCAAACAGAAACTTGTTTTGAAATCCGATGAGATTCTCATGAAGCCCAAACAGAAACTCGTTTTGAAATCCGATGAGATTCTCATGAAGCCCAAACAGAAACTTGTTTTGAAATCCGATGAGATTCTCATGAAGCCCAAACAGAAACTAGTTTTGAAATCTGATGAGATTCTCATGAAGCCCAAACAGAAACTCGTTTTGAAATCCGATGAGATTCTCATGAAGCCCAAACAGAAACTAGTTTTGAAATCCGATGAGATTCTCATGAAGCCCAAACAGAAACTCGTTTTGAAATCCGATGAGATTCTCATGAAGCCCAAACAGAAACTTGTTTTGAAATCCGATGAGATTCTCATGAAGCCCAAACAGAAACTCGTTTTGAAATCCGATGAGATTCTCATGAAGCCCAAACAGAAACTCGTTTTGAAATCCGATGAGATTCTCATGAAGCCCAAACAGAAACTTGTTTTGAAATCTGATGAGATTCTCATGAAGCCCAAACAGAAACTTGTTTTGAAATCTGATGAGATTCTCATGAAGCCCAAACAGAAACTTGTTTTGAAATCTGATGAGATTCTCATGAAGCCCAATCAGAAACTTGTTTTGAAATCTGATGAGATTCTCATCAGATCTCATAAAGCCCATAGAGAAACTTGTTTTCAAATCTGAAGAGATTCTCATCAGATCTCATGAAGCCCAGAGAGAAACTTGTTTTTGAAATCTGACGAGATTCTCATCAGTCTTCCTTCACATCCCATGATGAATCACAGAACATTTTTGCAACAGTTAAATACAACAACAACAACAACAACAACAACATGCATTTTAAGGCCATTTTCCCTGCTAGAGCAGGGGTTAGCCTTGCGGTCCCCATGACAATCTTCTCCATTTGCCCTATTTTCTGCATCTCCCCTTGTTAACCCCCTTGCCCGCATTTCTTCTTCCACCATCTTCAGCCATGTCTTTCTCGATCTTTCCCGTCCTCTACTTCCTTCTACATTCATTTCCATCACTCTTCTCAACCAGTCACTTTCATCCTTCCTCAACACATGACCAAACCATCTCAACCTGTTCCTGTTCACAGCATCAGTCACAGGCTCTATTCCCATCATCTGTCGCAATTCATCATTTTGTCTTCCTCTCTCTCAACGATACTCCGCACATCCACCGAACCATTCACATTTCCACCCTTTCCAGCCTTCGTTGCTGCTCTACGTTCATTACCCATGTCTCGCTCCCATAAATCATAACACTTCTCACACATGCAGCATACACCTTTCCCTTCAGCTTCAATGACACTCCCCTCCTCATCAGCACGCCACTCAGCTCCCGAAACTTCTTCCATGCACATCTCACTCGAGCAACCGTTGCCGAGTCAGATCCACCCTCTCCATTCAGCATGTCTCCGAGGTAGCAAAATGTTTTCACACCTTCCAGCTTCACGCCGTCTCCAAGATCCAACTCAACATTTCCTCCATCTGCAGCTCCCTCTGTGCACACCTTACATTTGAATGTAGCTGCCACACTGGTTAATGATGCTCACAGACCACTACATTTTTGATGAACCCACTCAGCGCACATTGTACATTGAATGGAGTTCACTCCGACGTCCTTCCTGCACACAGCACATGGCCACTTCCCAGTTCTTTCCACCTCACCACATGCTTTACCACTTGCCATCACCTTCGTCTTTCCGATATTCACCTTCAGACCTTTTGTCTCCATACATTCCTTCCACTTGTTCATCTTTTCCTTCAGTCCATCCATACTTTCCGCAATCAACACCAGGTCATCTGCATACAACTCCCACAGTAAACCCTCCTTTACGTTCTGAGCCAGCACCTCCATCACAGCTACAAATAGTAGTGGACATAGTACCGACCCCTGATGCACTCCCACCTTCACCTCAAACTCACCACTTTTCCCGTCCTTCGTCCTTACAGCTGTGCGCGCTCTTTTGTACATTGCCATCACTACTCTGATCAACCATTCCTCCACTCCTAACTTCCTCAATGCCCATGTCAATACTTCACGTGGAACCCTATCGAATGCTTTCTCCAGATCAACAAACCCAAGAAACAACTTCTTCCTCTTCTCCATGTACTTCTCCTGCAACTGCCTCACAATAAAGAGCGCGTCTGTCGTTCCTCTTCCTGGCATAAATCCAAACTGCATTTCGTCGATCTTCACCTTCTTCCTTATCCTCCTCTCCAACACCGTTTCCAATACCTTACTTCCATGCTCCAATATCTTTATCGCTCGGTGTTACGTGGTCCCCTCGGTGAATACCTGGTCTCGGTGACCCCCCGGACCGTGAGAGGAACTCCGCCAGCAAGCTGTATTATATAGGCGCTTTCGCCACGCAATCCATATGAATTTCACCCAGGAGACAACTGATGTTCAAGGATATATTTCCAATGGTAATGATACCATACAATTTCAATGACACCACCACGGAGATTTTCCCCGAGCAATCAACAATACACAACCATCAACAATTCCCAATTCACAAACACTTCCCTATGAGTAAGATGGCCATCTTATATATGTGTGTCCCGGTGAGTACTCACAATGTCTCTGGGCCCCTCCTGACCAAGATACTGGTCGGCGTCTCCGCACTCGGGCGGTTGAACGAACCCCGGGTGGACGTTTCTCCACCGGGCAGGTATCGTACCAGGCACCGAGGCTGCAGCCCCTCATGGCCACGCGAAGCGGGTACGGTAGAGCAAGCCAAACCCCACGCCGCTTGCAAGGCGCGTTAGGCCCCAACGTGCGACCCGCACGCGTCTGTTTAGACGGTGCCGCGAACGATGCCAGACGCCGTCGATGCACGGCCCCACGTCAACTTGACGTCTCCACCGGGCAGGTACACGTCCCGGTGATTCCTCTCGCCAGACAGGCTTCGGAACGCCGCTTTTCCACGCAGCGCAAGGTCGATCCCACCTTTGGTCGGAGCGGGGCGAGGAAGAAGAATACTCGTCCTTTTTCCCTCGTGTCTTTTCCTCTTCCGTTTCCGGTCACTTCCGTTTCCGGCCACTTGTTCAGAAGGGCTCCTGACCCTCCAATCACAACAACCCTTAATATACTACACACGGATAAGCAAAGACCTGAATGGTAATCCACATACATTCACATAAATATGTAACACTCCCCCCCTTCAAGAAAGAAAGTTTGAACCCAGCGAAAACTTTCTTTGCCGGCCAATTTGGAGAAACAAACCAGATAACTCAACCCCCCCACATTATCAGTTGCCCCCGGGCACAGTTATCACTTAAAAATAAAGCAACCAAAATTTCACCACAACCCCTCCAGATTACTCACTCTGGACTAAGCACCAGCAACGACATTGTCCCTGCCAAATCAAACTCCATCTCATGACCCTCTGACTTTGACCGCCAGTTTCTTGTGAATGAAGGTTAAGGGGTTGATCAAAGATCCAAAGTTAAGCCACTCGATAGCACTTTTTCTGGGAGGCCAAGCCGAGTATTCACTACATGGATGCCTTTAGGAACGTGGAGTTCACGGTTAGTCCGTGCAGGAAAGTTCTCTACATGGGCGCCTTGAGGAACGTGGAGTTCACGGTTAGTCCGTGCATGAAAGTTCACTACATGGACGCCTTTAGGAACGGCGTTCACGGTTAATCCGTGTAGGAATCTTGGCTCGGCGGCTCCGCCGCATTCAGTGCTTCAACTTCTCAGAACTTCCCTAATAATTAGGGTGGGACCACTTGTCCCTGTAGTCCCATGAATAGCGGTCTCCTTCTCGGCCACTACTTTGCCAATCCTTCCTTCGGGAGCGGCCGTAACTCCGGGAGCCTACATAATAAGATTGATTGCGGCCACCACCAAAACTACCGCCCAGTTGTTCTCTCCTGTAGACCTCTCGACGCCTATGAAATGCCTTCCCTACTGTTATGGTCCGACCCTCCAAATCCTTGCCATTCCAATTCTTCTCTGCCTCTCTGGCGTCTTTTGTGCTGGCAAACGTGACAAAGCCGAACCCTCTTGACTGTTGCGTTTCCCAGTCTCTTACCAACCGCACTTCCACCAGCGGCCCATATCTGTTGAAGACAGAGGTCAGAACTTCTTCCTCTGTTTTGAAGTTCAGTCCCCCTACAAATAACTTGGCACTTTTGTCGCCATCCCGAGCTGGTGTGGCGTTATTTTCCCTGCTGGGCTCTTTACCAACCCTCAGGTTACCATAAACTTGACCCCCGGCCAAATCATTCCCGATAACCACAGATACACCCTCTACAGGAAGCGTGGCTTGTAAACCGACGGTGACCGGTCCTGACACCAAATCGGACTCCAAATGGATGACATGAAGGGGAGCACTAACACCGCCCCCGATCCCCTGTAAACGAACACTATCCCCCATTGCCGTCTCCTCGGACCATGGCAAAATGCCTTCAAGCATTAAAGATTGATGTGCCCCTGTGTCCCTCAATATCCTAACCGGTTTCCGGTTAGTCGAGGCTCCATCCCGTGACACAAACCCCTCTGAAATAAATGGTTGGTAACCCTTTTGATGGCGATTTCTCACAATGGCCATTGCGTTTGGAGTCGTAGTAGTCGGACTCTGCTCTGGGTCTTCGCTTTTCATGCGGTAACAACTGGACATCAAGTGTCCAGGTTTCTTGCAAAAAGCGCAAGTAGGCCCGGAGGAAAAACTCGTGGTCTGCCTCGGGCCCCCCGAACTATAAGTTTGTCTTGGGCCCGCATCCCTCTGATTTCGAACAGGTGGGGTATCATAGTTGTCCCCATAATCATCTCGAGGCCGCCGCCATGTATGGTCGTTCTCCGCACCTGCTGTTCCCCACCTCCCCTGCGGAGATCTAGGCGAGGAGTTAGGTTTGTGGACCCCTATTCGGTGGGTTAAGGCATAATCATCTGCCATGGTGGCTGCGTCCCACAACTTTGGTACTTTCTTTTCCTGCAGGTACACTTTGATGTCCTCGTGGACACACTGCTGGAATTCCTCCACCAGGATCAAGTCCCGCAATGTTTCGAAGTCTTTCCCGACTCCTTTTGACTCACACCACCGATCAAACATGTTTTCTTTCACCCTGGCAAACTCCACATGGGTCTCACTCTCCCTCTTCCTGGCATTCCTGAATTTTTGCCTGTAAGCTTCCGGAACCAACTCATAGGCCTTGAGGATGTGCTTCTTCAGTACCTCATAATCTGCACATTGGTCCATTGGTAGCGCCGAATAAATTTCCTGAGCTTTCCCCACCAGCACACTTTGCACGAGTATGGTCCAGGCCTCCTCCGGCCAGTTTAATTGTCGAGCCACTTTCTCAAAGTGTGGAAAAAATTTCGCGACTTCTTTTTCACTGAACGGTGGAACCAGCCTCACATGTCTGCCCACATCCCAGGTTTTCTGGTTAGGTGTCGACCCCGTCAGCAAGGGTGGTGCCTCTCCCCGTTCTCTCATTAACTCCAGCTCCTTGAATTTGATTTCTTGCTGAAGCTCCATGTCACGTTCCTTTAATTCCCTTTCCGCTTTTCTCTCCTCTGCTTCGAGGTCCCTTGCAGCTCTCCTCTCCTCCGCTTTTCTCCCTTCTAACCTTTCCTGGAGTTCTCGTTCCACTCTCCTTTCCTCTGCTTGCTTCTCTTCTCTCCTCTCTTCTGCTTTCCTTTCCTCTTCTGCTCTTTCCTTTTCTGCTTTCCTTTCTTCTTCTGCTCTTTCCTTTTCTGCTTTCCTTTCTTCTTCTGCTCTTTCCTTTTCTGCTTTCCTTTCTTCTTCTGCTCTTTCCTTTTCTGCTTTCCTTTCTTCATCTTTGATCCGTTCCTGGCTCCGTAATTGCAACTCCAGTTTCCGGAGCTCAACGTCTTCTGGTTCTTCGGGTAGCCACTCCCAGGCTAACTCGTCCCATGTTCCTAATCCCACCATAGATTGTATCACCGTGGCCTGCAACTCTGCCTTCCTCAAATTAGTTCGGACCTCCAAGTTAAAATGTTTGGCCAATTTCAAGAGGTCCGACTTTAGCAACGCTCGGAACTGTGCCTCACTCGGGGTTACCCCAAAGTTCTGTGCCACAAACGCCATGGTGCCTATCGTTAACACCTGTTAACCTTCACCCAAGACTTTACCCCAATTTCTCAATTTTTTTTTTACCAATTAATAATTAATTAATAAATTTTAATTAATAAAAAAAATTATTATTTTATTATTTTATACAATTTTAAATCCCGGACGTAGACCCAATTGCGAAACCGCAAATCGTAATTTGGACGAGCCCCCAATTCTGTTACGTGGTCCCCTCGGTGAATACCTGGTCTCGGTGACCCCCCGGACCGTGAGAGGAACTCCGCCAGCAAGCTGTATTATATAGGCGCTTTCGCCATGCAATCCATATGAATTTCACCCAGGAGACAACTGATGTTCAAGGATATATTTCCAATGGTAATGATACCATACAATTTCAATGACACCACCACGGAGATTTTCCCCGAGCAATCAACAATACACAACCATCAACAATTCCCAATTCACAAACACTTCCCTATGAGTTAGATGGCCATCTTATATATGTGTGTCCCGGTGAGTACTCACAATGTCTCTGGGCCCCTCCTGACCAAGATACTGGTCGGCGTCTCCGCAATCGGGCGGTTGAACGAACCCCGGGTGGACGTTTCTCCACCGGGCAGGTATCGTACCAGGCACCGAGGCTGCAGCCCCTCGTGGCCACGCGAAGCGGGTACGGTAGAGCAAGCCAAACCCCACGCCGCTTGCAAGGCGCGTTAGGCCCCAACGTGCGACCCGCACGCGTCTGTTTAGACGGTGCCGCGAACGATGCCAGACGCCGTCGATGCACGGCCCCACGTCAACTTGACGTCTCCACCGGGCAGGTACACGTCCCGGTGATTCCTCTCGCCAGACAGGCTTCGGAACGCCGCTTTTCCACGCAGCGCAAGGTCGATCCCACCTTTGGTCGGAGCGGGGCGAGGAAGAAGAATACTCGTCCTTTTTCCCTCGTGTCTTTTCCTCTTCCGTTTCCGGTCACTTCCGTTTCCGGCCACTTGTTCAGAAGGGCTCCTGACCCTCCAATCACAACAACCCTTAATATACTACACACGGATAAGCAAAGACCTGAATGGTAATCCACATACATTCACATAAATATGTAACACTCGGTACGAGCCACGCTCCAGAGGGTCACCTTTCCCCTTGTATAGAGGGACGAGGGTACTCAGTTCCCAATTCACTGGAATGCGGCCTTCTTTCACCACCAGATTACAGATCTCTGTCTTTCTCTTCACACCCCAACTTCCTGCTGCCTTCAACATATCTCCCACAACTCCCGTCGGCCCTCCCGCTTTTCTACTCTTCATTGCTTTTATCGCTTCCTCAACTTCCTTCTCAGTTATCTTCTCTGCCGGTCCTAAAACTGGGTTACTCTCTATGTTGCCATCCCATTCATTCTCTGTATTCAACAGCATTTCCATATATCTTTTCCATCTTCCTTTAATTCCATCTGGGTCCACAACGATTTGTCCCACTTCATCCTTCAAGCAACTCACCTCCATCACATTACACCTCTCTTTTGCTATCTGTTTTGCAATCCTGAATACCGCTCTCTGACCCTCTTCCGAATCCAAGCTTTCTCCGAACATTTTCCTACATCCCTCCTGCGCCTTTGCTACCTCTTTCTTTGCAGCCTTCTTGGCTGCCTTATAACTTTCATGCTCTGCTTTTTCTGCTCCCGTATCCTTCACCTTCTGCCACTCCTTGAACTTGTTCCTCTTCTCGTCAATCCTCTTTCCAACTTCATCATCCCACCACCATGTTTCCGAGTGCCTCAGTGGTCCTTTTGTCCATCCGTTTTAGACAAAAATTTGTTAGGACACACTTTTGCAACAGTGAAATGAGAGAGAATATTTCAATGTTGAGTAACTAACTTTACAGCCCTTTCCATAAATCGTGGCTGAACAACCTCACAAGGATGGACTAGGCAGATGCACACCAGTGGTTTGTGTCATCTCACATTCCATACGTTAACATGACCTGTTCTGCTCTGAGTGGAAAGATTGAATGACTAATATGGCTCCTCTAATGTGTTAGCCTGACTAACTTTTTAATGAGAATACACAAAGCTCGTTACACTATAGTTAGTGTAATAAAGAAACATTTCCATGTTTTAAAGTTACATTGTTTTTCTGTTCTTGGGGGAAGATACCTCTCCATGAGCCAATTGTTTAACTAGTGAGGCCTTTTACCTGGAGGAGTAACTTAGGTACAAGTATGAGAGCAATGGTTGCAAGTGATTACCATTCCAAGTCTCGTGAGTTTCAACAGATTTGGCTCCTTTTATTGATTTCTGGTCCAGCCAATGGCAATCAACAATAACCTGGAGCACACAGGTGTCCTGCTGCCACCCCAGCCTCACGAGGATCTACCCAAAGACCATTCTGTAGGCTTTTCATGACAAGGTTGATCTTTAATATAATTCTTTCAGTAAACTCTCGAGTCATTGACAAAAACCGATTAACATCAAGAGAAGATTCAAAATTGAAACTTTTTGAACACTGCACAAATGGTAGAGTTAGTGGTCCGACAAAATCCTTTTGATTTTTGAGGTCAAAAGGTCAACATAGGCCAAAGGTCAATCCCCTTTATTCAAATTTCTAAAATCCTCAATTTTCATCCGATTGACCTGAAATTTGAATGGGATTTACATATCAACAAACTGAATTCAACCACCAACTATTTTTGCGATCAACATAGGCCAAAAGGTCAACAACCTTTTCGAATTTCTAAAATCCTAAATTTTCATCCAATTGACTTGAAATTTGAATCGGATTAACATATCAGCGAAATGAATTCAACCACAAACTATTTTTGAGATCAGCATAGGCCAAAAGGTCAACATAGGCCAAAGGTCAAAAACCATTCCAAATTTCTAAAATCCTCAATTTTCATCCGATTGAGTTTAAATCTGAATAGGATTTGCATATCAGCTTACTGAAACCAATCACCATCTATTTTTGAGGTCAACATAGGCCACATTTTTAAAATTGTCAATTTTCATCCAATTAACTTAAAATTTGAAGACATTTTGCAAATCAGGTCACAGAATTCAACCACCAATTATTTTTGAGGTCAAAAGGAAGCTCTACCGAGTGCCATTCTACTTTGTTCTCTTTTGCCAAGTGTCACTCTATGAGTGATTTTTTCATTTGTTTGTCTGTCTGTTTGTTTGTCTGCCTGTTTGTCCGCACAGAATAAATATTATTTTTTTCTGCAACCGTTGGTCCGATTGACACGAAATTTTCACCAAAGGTGCACCTCTTCCAATATAATTTTTTAATTCATAATTATGACATCATCGGTCACGTGTTACGGTGGCCATCTTGGAAAAACTTTGCACCTCTCCAAAAGCGCTGCATAGAAAAAAATTGAGACATGGCTCATTGTAAAGAACCCTCCATGGGGAATAAAATATGTTAATGACGATGTCATAGGTGAGTAGATGATAAATGTTGTTCCTGGGACAAACCCATTTAACATGGGAAATCCCTATCTAATGTCGTTTACCCCCCTGTCTTTTCCCACTTTTGGAAAACACCCCTATTAATCCAAAAGACTCTATGAGCCTTTTGGCCTTTTGAACCATGAGCTTATTGGCCTTATGAGCCAATTAATCTACTTAGGCTAATACATAATGAAGATATTTTAATTGAGCTAGGGCTGAATGGTAAACCCATCTTGATGTACCAGGCTGAACACAAACAGCTTGGAACCAATCCTTCATTCAACCTCCAAATCTCCATTCACTTACATGTAAATTTTCCTCTCACCATCACTTTTCTTCATTTCCCATAAACACCTCTATTCCTGCCCCCCACCCCCCTTGGTCTTATGGGCCTTTTACTCTTACTATCAATGATCATTGTTGTTTAGTAGACCACTGAAACAATGATCCTACAAATATTTGTTTATGCGTAGGAAATAATTTAATTCTCCTACAACTCTCTTCACCATCTAATACATTAACAAAGTATATGTTTGAGTTTGGTTCTTTATCAAGATATTTTAACTGAGATAAAATAAAATGATAAACCTCCCTCAATGTCCTTGTCTGAGCACCTCCTGTGCCACACACCATTTTTAAATTAAAGTATATATTTTCCTGACAACCATCAAAGTTCTCTGTCCACTCAAAAATATTTCCAACTTTTTTACCCAACTCACCAGTATTTAAATTAATTCTCTTATTTGTTTTGTGAACTTTTTTACCAGTTGCCTTTTCAATAAGTCTTATTTGATATTTTTCACATTCATTATGTTTTCCATTTATATACCAAGGTTGATTACACCTCCACTCTTTAGTCTGGTTGATACTTGGTTCTATCATTTATATAATAGTAAAAAAAGGTGGCGGTAGCCCATTAAAATCCCTAACCCCCTTTTTAACTTATCACTTATATACTTATATAACCATAAGGGAGACTATCAATTCCATTTTCTAAAATAAACCTCTTATCAACAAAAGCTCCTAATGCTTTCTTATTTATCTCTTCTGTATATAATTGATGTTTATAACTTCTTATTCCATTAATCTTTCAAAACTCTTCTTTCTTTGTTGTTAAACAGTTATAATAATCCTTACAGTTTATTGTTTCTTTAATAACATTTTTCTTTACACCTTTTAACTTCTTATCAGTCTTTTCAACGTTATTCACAATGTATTTATAAGCATAAGCCTTTGACCTCAATCCCACAAATTCACTCATAACATATCCTCCTAATTCATCCTTGAACTTTCCAATCACCTTTTTATTTTTAGAAGAGAACAACTCACTCTCTGGACTGTAATTACTTGTATCATAGATATTAATGTCCTCTTTCATGTCTGAATAAACATCATCAGTATTAATTTTCAAAATAAAACTATCTGTATCCATATAAAGTAGATTAACATCATTTTGATATTTCTTCCTCAAGTTATTATAAAAGTAATCATACATTAATGACTTTGATAAATCAAGAATTGATGTTCCAATATAAATAGGTTTGTCCATTTCAATACTCTCTTTAATCAAATGGATCGCACAAAAGTTCTCAGTAAAGACCTCAGCTCGAGTAAAACTCGGTCTATTAATTAATTTTGATGCTTGTTCCCAGGATGTTGCTAGTCTGATATTTTGTCTTTTCCTCACGTTCTCCATGGTCTTACCAAAGACCGCATTATTCATCAATTTATAAAAGACTTTCTCAAAATCTGTTTTGACTCTGTTCTTCTTTGTGTATTCAAATCAATGTACTCCTTTAGCCAATGACTTTGATTGAACGTTAGAACCCTGTGGATCTTCTCTACTCTTAGACCTTTTGATAAATATTGTCGCAAATTTCTTTGGTGTAGAACATAATTTTTCTTGTTATATAATGTAGTAAGTAATTTTTCTGTTGATTCACCTATATCAAACGATCGTTGGTAATCACTCAACCATTCTTTCTTTGGACTTTCTTTCTCACAAGCAAATGGAAGATCTTTATGTTTGATATGAAGTTTTTCAGGATATTTTAAATCGACCTCAAAATAATAACCAACCTTTGAATCATCCAATTCATTTTGTGTAGAGATACATACATCTTGTAAAACCTTTTTGTAGTCTTTTTCCTTTACCCATCTAAGTTTTCCATAAGGAAGAGCCTGAGACATTGCCCAGCCATACAGGTTGTTCGCGTCATAGTACATCAAGTAAGAACTCTTTTTCGTTGAATCATAATTTGGAAGATATTTGTTATTTGCTTTTGCGTATCTACTCGAGCAGACTTGTGAAATTCCACCTCTTTTTGCGTTTTCAATCATCAAAAGCATATCGACATCGGTTATCAAATCCAAACTTGTTTTGTCATTTTCAACATCGCGCTCCAAGCCAATCCAGGTGCTGTGTAGTAGTGAGCAGGATCCAATCCATATCCAGTGCGACAAACAGATCTAAAGGCTTCAAATACATCGGCCAATAAAAGCACATCAGTTTTGAGATACAAATCGTGATACTCGCCAAGATTCTTGATGTTATATTTTTCCCAAACATTTTGTGCGTGTACATAATCTTTATCAGATATATGACTGTTGTTTAATTTGTTATAGAAATTTTCTTTTGAAGGAAGTTGTGTTTCATTGAATCTCTCAAATGAGTCCATATAGTCGTAGGGGTAAATTCCCTTTTGTGTTAGAAAATCTTTATCTGAAAAATACTCTGCAAGACATGGAAACTCTTTTAGATTTTGAACCAAGTTAGCCAATGGACTTGCCATGAATTTAAATGTATCAAGAAATCTGATATGAGTAATAGGAGATGTGTGAATTGTTTTTGTGAATGAAATGTATTTCTGATCCGTGTTAGGAATTGCTGAAATGTGTCCAGATGTCTTTGAAAGTTCATTAAAAAATAGATGCGTATCATAATGAGCGTTGTTATGAAGAAAGACAGGAATGAAAGAGGGGAGTATATAATTAATATTACAACTTTGATGAGCCGGACCTCTATATTTACCAGTGAGATGACAATGATCTCTAACCTTTAGACCTTCACCAATTTTTTCCTCACAAATATGACAAACATTGTTTTTTCTAAATTCCCTTTTCTGTTCACTCGTCAAGGACATTGGTTTATTGGTTTCTCTCATTATCTTGGTTAATCGGACACAGTCTTTTTCTAATCGTTTCACAAACTCCTCTGGGGTATTTGAGCCTCTATACTCCTCTAACTTGTTATATTTATCACCAACGGATGATTTGATATAATAACAAAAACCGCAAGGAGTATGTTTTTGATATTTATTTGTGTATGATTCTTTTGGATCTGGAGAAGCAGTATCTATTTTTTCTAGAATACTTTCAAAATCAGCATATATAACAAATGGATGTTTGATCTTTTTCTTTTCATCTTTGAATGTGATCTTTGAGCCTTCTTTAGGCATATTGATTACCGTTGATTTATGTTCACCACAATAATTTGAATGTTTATCTAATCTTTCTTGTGTATGGAAGAAGTTAAGACAACGCAAACAAATATATATATTTTTGTTTTTACATACTTGTGGTTTTATTAATTTAGCAATATCTTTGATGTATGTATAATGTGAATTTTCCTCTGAATTAAAATATAGAAGATTCATCGGCCAATAAAAGTTTGTTTGTTTACAAGTTTGTTTACAATTTTGTACAAGTTTGTTTACAATTGTCAGAAAGCTTTAAAACCTGAATGTTGTTTGTTTAAATTAGACCATAAACATTAACTGATAAATTATTCATCTTTTCAAATTTAGGAATATCATTTAAAGCCATAGGAAACTTTAGATCTTTCATATTTAATGTATTCTCATATTTTTTATAATGAGATACTCTTTCATCATGAAAATGTGGAGGATGTAAGTGTGCTAGAATAGACCAGAGAAAACATTTATTGTCTTTATTTTTGATATTGATAACTGCTTTTCTATTTTTGATAACACTGGGTAAATCAATGTAAGAAGAAGCTTTTAGAGGATCTGATTTAAGAATATGAATGTCTATGTAAATAATTTTTCCTATATTGACTCCACTTCCTATGATTGAATTATCCACATCTTGCTCTTGTTTAATAGTTCATCATAGACTCCTGATGTTTTAAAATCTTGATATGAAGATATAAAGTGTGGCTCAGTTCTCATGTATGGTGTATCTATAACTCCTTCGTCCTTTGTCATTTCTAATTTTACTCCCATATAAAATTTAAGTGGTTTCATTTCTTTTAGTGTTTTTACAATCAACGTTTGAACAGCAGGTTTAACTATTTCTACAGCATCAACTCTAGACTCTGGTTCAGGAGGTTTGAAGTTAAAGACTCTTATTTTAATATGTCCTTTGAATGCGCCATCAGAGTTTTTAGTTGTGATAAAATTTGATAAATGTTGATTTGTTTTAAGATGTATTTCGAAGCCTTTCTTGAGGATATTTTTATGACAGACAGAACAGTGTTTTGTTTCCTTCTGAATAGGAGCTAGTCGGTGAAGTAGATTAAATGTGTGTTTGTTAGTTTTAAGGTGTCTTTTGTATTCTTTCTATTCTTGTTCACAAACGTCGCAATACGTTGCTTTGATCATATTTATATAGCAAAATTATACTTAAAGTAAAACACCTTTTTAGAGGCTTTTTTAAAGATGAAACTGTGCTTAAAGTAAAACACTTATAGAAGAAAGTGCCTTTTTACAGGCTTTTTATATATGAAACAATACTTAAACTAAAACACTTTTTCACTCAGAATCATCTGAGTCATAACTATCACATGAATACTCAGAATCATACTCAGAGTCATCAATAAAGCTACTCTCATAACTATCATTTGAGCACAAACTATTAGTATCATAACTATCATCTGAGTTCAATGAAATACTATCATCACTATCGTCCGAGTTCAATAAAATAGTAAAATCTTCACTGCTGTAAAGACTCATATTTAATTAGCAGGAAAAATATTCCCATCAATATCTATATACTTTCTTTCATTAACAGATTCAATCTCTACATTTTTAATATCAAAAGTTATCTTTAAATAATCTCTAACTATCATAGAACGAAATGACATTTCACCAGAAATATTAACATCATTCATTTTACTTAGATCTACACCCTTTGGATTATTAAAGTAAATACAAATTTCTCCACGAGTATTGTTGATGGTCTGATCCTTATTTTTCAAAGTATCGCGATCGATCACTTTTTCAAGCTTTGAATAAATTGCCAGGAGTAGAGGAGAAACTTTTGTTAGATTTACTTTAATGGATGTCTTTCCAGGTATAGTTAGAGCTCTTCCTTTAAATGAAATAGAGGGGCTCATGTTATTTTCCATAACTGGTTTTACCCAAAAATTCCCATATTTATCTTTGTTCAATTTAACATCTTTGACATCTTTTTCTATATCTTCCACCGAAGTAGAGATTGATTGAAATTTGTCTTTTGTGCTTTGAAACATTGTATTTATTAATGAATAAACTTGCGTTTAGTTTAAGTAAAAATTTACCATATAAATATGATAAGTTCTGAAGGATATTTAGAATTTCCAGACTCTCCATATGATAAATTAGAGAATTGTCCGGCTTGTGATAGAATAGGGCTTAATAATGAGGGTTCATATAAACAATGTATTTTCTGTGATTTAATTTTAATTAATGATAATAAAAAAAAATATATATATATAACTCTTTTAAATTAGAACCAAAAATGAATTACCATAAACTGGGGCTACTTTGAACATTTTTTTTCTTTCCCATAGAACCCTGGCTAATGTAATAAATATATCTCACTCCTTTCATTACTCAAATAGGGGGACTGAATGAAGCTAATGATAGCATGCATCAAAACTGCTTAGCTGTGCATATAAATATATATATATTTAAAGAAATTAGGTGTTCACAATAACCCCGCGAATGGGGCTACTTTGAATCTGTGTGAATTTGCTATACATAGTCAAAGGAACCCTTCTGTTGGGGTGTCATTGAACGCTATAACTGTTTTAAAAAATAAAATGAATCAAAAACAACATTTCAGAAAACTTTTAAAAAAATAATACCGGTACTGGATATCAATTTTGGATTGTGAAAAATTTGAAAATCGGCATAATGAGGAATATGACACCATTTTATCATAAAACTTCCGTTAACAATTATATTACTTGTATTGCGCTTTACCAAGGCAATACAATCACAAGAAACATGTGAAATTACAGTAATACGGTTCCAATAGTGAAGAACAAATCGACGGAATGGACGGTGCAAAATAACCCTTTGTATAGAGGTCATATCACATTGGGGTATGTGTCCCCACCCTCCCCTCCTACTGCATTTTAAAGTTTTGCAGTTCCTTCGCATTGAATGTAAGTCCACCCCTTCTTTCCTCTTTTGGGGGACTCAGCAGTCTAACCAACTGGTTTACAGTAACATTACCCTCATCAGGTACGGATGGCCAAACAAATTTATTGTCAACTTTCTTCGATGACCTCATGAACTTCATAGTGCATTCATCTTCATCGACTATCACTAATTTGGCCACATAAAATTTGACAGAAGTTTTCACTTGGAATTTTACAACATAATAGTTGCCAATGGATGGTACTATGTCATCTGGCAGGACTTCCTCTTCAGACTCGATGCTATCACTTATCTGATCCTCGCTTTCTTCTACTTCGCTTGATTCTGTCTCTGCGTCATCAATGCTGCCATCATCACTCTGTGACCCATGACTGATTATGTCATCGATGGCATTGCTGGTTGGTTCCTGTAAGTCCTCTGCACTTATGCTTTTCCCCGGCTCTACAGATATTTTCTTCCTTCTCTTTTTGGGGGGATCTTGTTGGTCTCCAACCCCACGCATATTCTTCAGAATCCCTACGACTACTTCTGACAGTGTTGTAGGTATGGCAGCATCATTTTCGTCACTGTCTGGTAGCCACTTAATAACCCCGTGTCCTAGAGTGGGGTGACGCTTCATGAAATCATTTGCCCAATCAAATGATGGAAAATTATTGTGGAACTGTGCCACCATTCTCCCTTGTTTTTCCAGATAGGAATGTGCCAACATCCGGAGGTCTTTTAAATCAAATGGAAATCCCCAATCAGCGACAATCTTCAAATGATCGGCAAAAGCCTGCTCCTCTTCAATAGTGAATACTGTAGGATGTCCGGGTTTTTTGGTATGTTTTCCCTTGAGTTTATTGTGCAGTGTTCCCGCTGGAATGTTGAATGATTTGTGTGCCTCTCTTTGGCTCATTGTGCCTTGCTCCACTGCATGGACTGCCATATGTAGTTGCTCAGTTGTGTAGTTGCGGTACTGCCTGGAACCTTCAACCCATTTGTACGTTCGGACCATGTTTTACCAGATCGGATACCTGAAAATGAACACGTGTAGGGTGAGGTATAGAATACAGACTTTAATATAATACTTGTGCTTACAGACATCCAAAGAACAGCTTTACATTTGTCAATCAATGTATTATTTCCTTGGTGTTACACGATTTTCTATTACCGGGGTTACTTTGAACACGTTCAAAATAACCCCGATTGTGACGAAAACATGCATGGGTAATGGTCAATTGACCCCTGTGATCCTATACCCAAACCATATTGACTAAGATTTGGTACCCCAATAGAGTAATTATTACTTAATATTATGTTAGTATTTTAGGAAAAAATGAGTTATACTTACAAGTCAGGAGGCGAAAGTTTAAGACAGTTTGCTGCATACCATGTGCTCAGCATGAGGTGTCGGCCATTTTGAATCAGGCTTGGTCAATGTCATTAATGTCCACATTTTAAATAATAAACAAACACAAAATCAATTAAACTAAATAATATCTTGTTTTATTTAAAACTTTTTTATTATTAACTAAGTATATCATAAATCATTTTCTTACGTGTGTGTTCAAAGTAGCCCCAGTTTACAGTACTTTACAAGATTAATAAGAGAGATGAATGTTAAGTATTGTGATGATAATACACCATTTCTTTCAAGGGAAGAGACTATTTGTATTGAGGAAATGTATAAGGGTTTAATGATATTTATTATTCAAAATAATTTTAATGGAAATGTTAATACAAGATACTATATAAATAAAATAATGAATTATTTTGAAATTAAACCCGAACTCAGGATAAAATATATAGTTTCTAAAATAGCTCAAAAAAGGTTAGATGACTTGTTTTCCAAATATATAAATGAATGATTTTTTACCCGTTTGGGAAAATAAGATAAAATTTAATAACCATAAAAACATTCCAAATTCATTGAGATGTCTAATAGTTGGTTCAAGCGGATGTGGAAAAACCTGTTTACTTTTAAAGATGCTCCTTGGTCCTAATTTTTTAGATTATGATAATTTAAATTTTTTTACAAAGTCAAGTTTTCAACCCGAGTATCAACTACTCTCACAGGGTTTTAATGCGGGTCTTAAAAAGGAAGACATTATCGGTTTATTTAAACTTCAAAACAAACGAAATGATTATAATATTGAAGATATAATACAATTATTTTGTGATACACAGAAATCAAAATCGAAACCAAAACCCATAACTTGTATTCTCAGTGATAATATGGATGATATACCTTCACCTCAAGATTTAGATAAATCAAAAAAGAACCTCGTCATCTTTGATGATTGTGTTAATGAGAGAAACCAAACAGTAATGGATAGCTACTATACAAGAGGGAGACATTCTTCTTGTAATTGTATTTATCTTAGTCAGTCATATTTTCAACTCCCTCGGCGCTCAATAAGAAACAATGCTAATACTTTTATTTTATTTAAATTAAATTCAATAGATGTAAATAATTTTTGGAGAGATAATTGCTCTATGTTATGCAGTAAAAAAGAATTTGAAAATTATATGAAACACACGATTGGAAAATATAAATATATTGTTGTGAAACAAGATGAGATACTAACTGATATTTTTCTATAAATAAATACAGAAAATGAATGTCAAAGAAAGAGCGAGAAAGTTTAAAGAACATCAAGAGTTGGTTTCAAAAGTTGTAAAGCAACAGGAAGAGATAAAGAAGAAACGGAGACAGAAACTAACTGGTGAAGAAGCCTTTGAAAGAAAACAAGAGAAATTTTTTAAACCACTTTTAAAAACTCAACAAACGATTTCACCTACAGTTCCCACGGTAGAATTTACTTCGAAAAAACTTCAAATGCTCAAAGATTTTAGTCAAATGACAGAGTAAGAACTTGGAGAATTAGAATATGATGATGAAGGATTATTTCGGAAACTGGAGGAGGTAAATCAACCCCCTAATTATGTTGTGGGAGCTCTACAAAACAATGAATATTCAGCGGATTCAAAAACCAGAGCTGGTCTCATTCCAACAGAAGAACCAGTACAGTTCTTTCTTGTGAAAGAAAAGTTATTGATATTTCATGATGAATTGATGTTCTTAAGTTCTGCTCAACCAAATGTTGAATTAACTCCAAGATTAATGTTTCTTCTAACAAACTCCGGATTCAGCGGTTCAAAATATTTTGATGAACCACTTGATATGGAAAGAGAGGAAGATAGAGAGTATATTGAGTTGCTAAATGCACTTGATTATGGAGTTTCTGTTGCTGGTAAAAGGAAGAAGAATGAGAAGGAGAAACATATTATTGATGCTTTAAGTAAGCTTGGTTCGGGTGTTAGTTTTCTTCCAAATGACCCATCACAATTAGTTAATAGGCTATTATTGTTGTTAGGTAGTAAGAAGGCTGGAAACAACAATTGTTTTAATGAATCCTCAGCCATTTTAGATCAGTTGATGAATATGAAAATAATTAATAAATGTCAATACAAAGATATTTTATTAGATATTAAATAAGATGAGAAGCACAATTCTTAGTTTTAATTTCACAATGAGTGATTACACAGCTTCATTCCCTTACCCACTACAACTTGACCCCACAAAAGAATATGAGGCATCTTTATTGTCGATGGAAACTTATAATACCTTGTTTAATATCGCAGAGAAAAACAACAAGTTTAGTTATAATCCAGGAAGTGGATATAAAACTATAACCGTTTCACCCGGAGCTTACGAGATTTCTCAAATATCTTCTGAAGTCTCTCGCTTTATGAAAGAACAAGGTGATGAACCAAAAAATATGGTAATAGATATTCAAAAACACACTTCAAAATCAACTATTAAACTTAAAAATAATTATAAAGTTGATTTCACGATTGAAAAATCGTTTAGAGAGCTATTGGGTTTCTCTTCAAAAAAGATTGAAACTAACGGGACATCTTGCAGTGATAATGTCATTCAAATATCCTCCGGTATAAATTCAGTATTAATTCATTGTGATTTGATTGATGGTGCTTATAACGATGGAATAAGAACAAATACAATATTTTCATTCAGTGCATACTCAACCCCGATTGGTTATAAATTTAATATGGAACCAAAAAATCTTGTCTATTTACCTGTGTCAGGAAAAACCATATACAGAGTAAATTTTAGGATAACCGATCAAGATAATCATATGATCTCCTTTAATGAAGAAATTATATCCATCAGAATTCACCTACGTGAAGTTTTTCAATAAATAAATAATGGTTATTGTGAGAAAACACGAGTTGGGAAAATATAAAGTAATTACAGGGGATGGGATGTTCCTTTCACCATACTATAAGGGTGAAGGTATGTTTCTTGGTAGAGGATACTATAAACCAAAGAGACAACGGGGTGTGGGACATCAATTTAGAAATAAAGGAGATGGGATAATTGATACTCGAATGGGTATTGGTTCAACCATCCTTAAACATAAAGACCTAATTGGTTCATCTGCTTCTGCCATGGGCTCAGTTGCGGGAGCTATAAAGAGTATAAAAGATGCTCAAAAGGAGTCTCATAAATTACAAACAATCAAAGAAATTAAAAAAGGTAAAACTCAACTATCTTCACAAGAACGACAAAAAATCATGAAAATACTTGGGTCAGGGTTTCAACGATTTTAATGCTATATAAATACAAGTATGGAAGCGATTGATAGTATCTATGATTTGGATGATACAATTATCATTTCAAACTCCACGAAAAAGGAAGACTATTTTAAGGTAAATGCTATAACAGGAACAGACTGGAATTCAAATGGAACAAAAAGTTTTGAAATAAATAATCAACAAACTTACTTGAATCTCGCTGATAGTTTCTTGCTGTGTAAATTTAAATTCACTAAGGCTGCGAATAACACTAATGCTACACTCGTAAATGATTTCTTCTGGAAAATGTTTGATAGTGTTCGCCTGTATATTGGAACACAAGAGGTTGAAGCGGTTGATTATGTCTCTGCTACATCTGAAATGATGAAATTTACACTATATTCGTTTAGTGATAGAATGGGTAAGGGAGCTGTTGAAGGTTTTATTCCTGATATGTCATCGGGAACAAATGCTGACCCTGGTTATAGTCAAAGGAAGGCAATGTATAATGATGAAACAAAAGTAGAGAATAGTTTTACCGTAGCGGTACCTCTGAAAGGTATATTTGGATTTTGTGATTATGATAAAGTTTTGTATGGTCTTAAAATTAGATTTCAACTACAAAGGAATGATAATGTAAATAGGTTGCTTTTTGGGGCTGAAAATGCTTTTGGCGACAATAATAAATTTGTTATTAATGATTTGTGTTGGTATATCAGTGAATATACTCCTAATCTTAAAACGGAAGAGATGTTAATAGGCCATGGGGCATACCATTAAAATCCACTTTTTCGTGCAACAGGAATGGGGATTACTTGATTTATCCATGAAAATCAGCAAAATATTCGTTCCATTCGATATAATAATGTCCCCAATAAATATACCTGCACATTAAAATACAAATAAAGAAAGAATTTCGATAAAAAAATCAGGTTTAAAATTCGCGGACAAGGTTGTTCATGTGATAAATTCAGCGAATGAGCGCTCCAGATACGTCAGGTGCCGTAATTGGCCAATCACGCAGCTCATACTAAGCTCCGTTCGGTAGCTGACAAACCAAGATGGCGACGCCCATTGCTTCGGCAGTGACAGGAAAACCTGTTCAATTTTCGTCCAAATTTTGCGTGATGCATGTTGTCCATAAAACTAAAAGCAATTTCATTCAATTCAATGATAAAAACTGGGCCCGCTTTGTTGAATTTGCGAGTAAATGGTTGCTCTATGACTGTAAAGAACGCGATTTACTGGCCGACTGTGCGGTAAAGCTGGGGCTTGATTTTGCCGATACACAATCCTGCATTGAAGCCAAACCAGAAAATCCCAACATTGGCTACCATTATGATTGTTCATGTCGCTTTTGTGACATCAGTAAAGTGAACAGGCTGAAGGAGAAAAAGACCGAAACATCTACATCTCATGGTAAGTTAATATGATTATGTAGTAATTTTTTTAGTAAGCTTTAAGTTTAGCCAAAAGTTTCAATTGTTCTGCAAACATAGACATGATCATGATGATAGAATCTGATCGTGATGATAGAATTCACATTACATTGCCATATATCATGATCAAATAAATCATCATGCTTGATTCAAGCAAGTTAGTAACAAGTTCCGGAAGATTTGGAGTTGGCCTTAGAAGAGTAGTATCTTCAAATTCAATTGACAAATGTACAGCAGACTCAGCAAGTCATGCATGATGAAATGTACATTTTATGATTTTGTTTATCTATTTCAAGACTACAATTTATAATACAAATCGTACTATTGCAAGCATGCTCTTTTACTTTAGTAATAGTATCATGATATGTGGGGATATTGTGGTTTATGTCATCAGGCTCATGTCACACCTCATTACAGTTTTTAGGATCCACAAAGAATTAAGAAATAATTTTGTACATGTAGACTACACATTTTTACTAAATTGTACGGTAGGTACTTCTTACTGTCCTGTAAATGATGGTAATAAAAAGTATGTTTACCTTGTCAGAGAAGTTGTTAAAAAAAAACCATGATTTGATATTTGTTACTAAAAAAGACAGATGTTTGCAAAATTTTAAACTCTATAATTATAAACAATAAACACATGTTGAGTTTATTTTTATTTTGTATTTTTGTTTTGTTGTTGTTTTTTTGCGCGGTGGTCATGGTCATTAATATTTTTACTAGCAAAGCGTGTACAAATGTATAACAAGGGATGCACCAATAGATTCTTGGGGGGGGGGGGGGGGACATGGAAGTTTTTTGAAGAAAAAAAACGTCACCTACTATTGAGGCAAAAAAGAAAATTTACTCACTGATCTGAGTAGAAAAACAACAACTGAATATCAATGAAATACATTAGATATGAAAAACACTTTGCCGTCTTGGTGGCGGAAAAAAAACCCCACTTTGTTTTTAACAGTTCCCGAGAAATCCTTGAAGACGTCGGAGCTATCGACAATTAAAAAAAATAACATGTGGACTTTGTTCTAAACAGTTTCTCAAAAAATCCTGGAAGACGGCGGAGCTATCGACAATTTTTTGTGCACAGTGTGCATGTATACTTTTAAGGTGCAAATGTTTACTTGCACAGTTACTTTGAGTGTGACCGCTATTTTGTCAATGCATGGATGATGCTGCCGGCTTTATTTGGGGGCAAATACCAACGTGAGATGGCACAAGTTTTTATTGTTGCATCAAATTGCACGTTCCATCCCATGATATCCTAAAGGCCAAACAAAAATATAATTGTTGTATTATATATATATTTAAATATATTGTCAGAAAAAATTGGGTATACAAGTAACTGGAAGAAAAAAAATGAAAACAATTGTGTATATTTATGTTTAGACAATAATTCAATGGTTGGTAGGTAGGAAGAAAATAAATACATGTTTCATATTTGTTGAAAAAAAGTTAAATTCTAATCACTCAAAATTTGTTTCTTCCTTCTGTTTAATGCAGATGCCGGGACAGACATGAACGAACTTGACGATGGTCCAGTTGTAGTTAGTGAAAGCAGTGGAGAGCCCAGCAGAAAGAGAATGTTGCGTTCCTCAGATGCAAACAGCAGCCAAAGAGATTGGAGCAGGCGACATATGTTTCCTGAAGAGTGCATTTTCTGCCATAGCAACCAATACAAGCGCAGTCACATCTCAGGAAAGAGGTCAATGGTAAGGCTAGTAAAATGTGAACTCATGAGTGGAGGTCAACTTCTAAAGGCTGCAAAAGCAAAAGAGGATGTACAAATGCTGCATCAAATAGAAGGGGAGGACTTGGTTGCCAGGGAGCTTCAGTACCATCATGGCTGCTACAAGAACTACACAAGATTTTTGAGTAAACCTGGCAAGCCATTGACCCCAGTTCAAAATGGCTATATTGATGCTTTTGACAAATTCAGCCAAAACACCATCAGAAAGCGTCTAATTATAGGCAAAGAAATTCTTACATTGAGTAAACTCAATAAGATATTTATCCGCGCCATTAAAGATGTCAGCGGCATCGATGCACCATATCGAACATGGCATCTGAAGATGCGACTACAGAAAAGCTTTCCACAGTTAGTCTTCATCAAAGCCAAAAGTAGAAACATGAGTGACATTGTGTTTAGTGAGTGTCTATCAGCAGAAGATTTGGCCGAGGACTTGGTAGACGATACAGCAGGGAGTTTAACAGATGACAGCACAGATAATGAAGAGGAGAGTATACCAACTGTTTCAGAATCCAAAGTACCACCCACAAATGACGACTTACGCATGCTGTATAGCGCTGCACTTATCATAAAGGCTGCTGTCTCCAATAAGCCATCTTCACCACCACCATGGCCACCTACTTCTGACGACCTAACAGAAGATAAAGTAAAGGCAGAGGTTCCTTTTCAACTGAACTGATCATAGAAGGTAGAAGTGAGAAGTTAATTTAAAAAAAGTAAAATAAAAATGATTTATTTGCGGCACAACATGTGTTTCAGCTGTGGCGGACCATATTTTCAGATTGGATTCATTTTCAACTTATCGCTATGACTATCTAGATACAAAAATATCATGTTTATTGGTGTATTTTAGTGAAAAGGAGGTCTAGAAACAATATCACAATCAATTTTTTTCATTTTACTCCTCAAACTATCCAGAAATAAAAGAAAATGCAGTAACGTATAGTTGATGAATATATATTTACTTGCATTTTCATCAAGTGCGCGTTAAAAATTAATGAGCACCCCTGGTGTCTGGGGACATGGTGTTTCTTGTTCAGGAGCACATCCCCAACCCATCTATAGCAATTTTAAGTAATCCCCTGCGTTGTTGCACGAAATTGTCAAATTGAGCACATTTTAGCCCTATGCCCCATGGCCTATAAATAAAAGACTTAACTCAAAGACCCCGCTAAATGTATCATACCTTAAAAGAAGATGTCAACACGTTAAACTGGAACACACTACCTACACTTGGAATTTAGGTGTTCTTCAAGGAAAGCCACGATACCTCTGGCTCATTTTTAAAAAACCAGATGGAGAGGACGGTACTAATAAGAATAATGCGCTGTGTGATAATGCTAAGGTGAAACAACTTCGGGTTTCTCTTGATGGAACATTTTATCTGCGAGATAGATTGGAAATTGATTGGGAAAAAAATGATTATGCAGAAGCCTACAAGTCTTACCAAAAGGTGTGTGAAAGTAATGGTAATAATAACCCTATTTTGGATATGGTTGCATTTCAAAAACTTTATACAATCTACACAATTGACCTGAGTTCTCAAAAAGAATCTATAAAGTCTAATAGAGTGGACACTTCTCTATACATTGAAAGAGGGGAGAGTGAAGAGGTAAATACATATTGTTTGCTTTTGGAAGAACTGAATTACAGATTAATACAGATAATGGTGTTATGATTAATATCACATAGGTTTTTTCTCATAAATAAATGGTTGGGGTATATGTTAATCAAATCAATCTTAATAAATTAACATCTTGTATTCAAAATCAAAACCCTTGTATTATTAATGTTAATACAATTCAAAGAAAAGGAGCTGTAAGAATTGATGTTTTACTCACACACACACAAGTAAAAACACTAAATGATACTGGTTCACTTAAAATTAAAATGACAAAACCTATGTGAAAGAAATATTCAATAGACGAGTCAAGAGGAGGATTTCTCCCATTTCTAATTCCTTTATTTGCTGGTTTAAGTGCGGCGGGAGCATTGACTGGTGGTATTTCAGCAGCGGTAAAAACTGCTAACGAAAGGAAGGCACAACTAAAAGCTCAAAAAGAATTGGAAAGACATAACAAGGAGTTGGAGAAACAAATTAGTGGAAGTGGTGTAATTGTAGATTTTGCTCAAAAACTTGAAAGTCTACCTGATAAAGCTAGATTGTTGGTTGGAGATATGCTTTCCTCTATCGGTCAAGCGGGTGTTAAACTAACTAAACGGGGTAATGGATTGTATCTTTCTCATAAATAAATGGATAAATGGTTTAAACAATTTGGAAAGAATACAATGTCAAATATAGAACTAGCTAAGTATTGTAAAACACTAAAAATTGATAATGTGGTTATTTGTATGAGAGATGAATTAATACATATAAATAAGAATACAAAGAATATTATTATGAATTTAGACACACAGAATGGTTCTCATTGGGTTTGTATTCATAATAGTCAGGATAAATATTATTTTGATAGTTTTGGTATGCCACCACCTGTTGAAGTAATACAATTCTTACAGAATGGTGTTTATCAAACATTTCAAGTTCAAGAAATGAATTCTAAATGTTGTGGTCAATTATGTTTATATGTATTATTTCAACTCAACAATAATGAAAATTTTTATGATATCATTTTAAATCTAATATAAATGACTTATGTTGGAAAAGATGGTTCTATCTTTGGAGAATCCTCTCAGGATATTGATTTAACAAATTATCATACAAAGGCACAGGCTGAACGACAAAAATATAGTATAAGTAAAAATATTAATATGAAGAATACTTATAAATTAATCAATTATCCAAACCCTACAGATGCGAATGACTTAATTAGATTCAGTGATTTATCACAATATATATATTTAAAGAAAACAGCGCGTTTTGTTAAACAAGTAAAATTTACAACCACAACACCTGGTTATACTGACCATACACCTTTCCTCATTGAATTTAACTACCTGCTTACAATTGAATTTTATAAAGAAGGACATATAGTTAATATGCGAATTAATAAATGGGGGTATGATATGCCTGATTTAGGGTAAAATTGGTATTTTTCAATAAACTTAGAAGACCTACATGATTTGAATCAGTCTCGTAAAGAAGAATATTATCCGCTTGGCGAGGATAAGGATTTATGTGGAAGTACAATTAGTAAACAGCAAATACGTGATTTTAAGAAAAGAAAAATATATGATAGTATAGCGATGGTTAGCATGACAAAGAAGGAAGGCAATGAGATAAGGATAGAAAGCCGAGGAATACAAACCGATTTGGTAGTGGGAAGATGGGGTGGTATTACCTGTCATAATATTAATCTCACATATATTTCTGATACATAAATGGCAGGAAGAAGACTACAAGAGAATTATAATTTTTGTATTCAAGGATACCTACAAGAAAAGGGTGCTCGGTATTACATACCTTATGATTTGGAGCATATACATGGGAATTTTGTCATAAAAAACTGGCCTTATACTGATATTGCTAAACCCACAAATAGAGACTTGTTTAAAGTATTAAATAAAAATGAACTTCTCAAAGTTATGAAATATAAAACTCTTTTAGAAATCATCAACAAATCTTATTGGTATCCTATTATGAGTAAAATAATTATAGATACAAGAATATCTCAAAATCCAGATGAGTATATGTATAATATTCTTTGGGGCTCAAACTCAAGGGTAGCAAGGGATGAGGAAGGAGTTGAAGAAGAGAAGGAGGAAAGAGAGAAAAAGGAGAAGGAGGAAAGGGAGAAAAAGGAGAAGGAGGAAAGGGAGAAAAAGGAGAAGGAGGAGAGGGAGAAAAAGGAGGAGGAGAGGGAGAAAAGAGAGAAGGAGGAAAGAGAGAAAAGGGAGAAGTAGGAAAGAGAGAAAAGGGAGAAGTAGGAAAGAGAGAAAAAGGAGCAGGAGGAGAGGGAGAAAAAGGAGAAGGAGGAGAGGGAGAAAAAGGAGAAGGAGGAGAGGGAGGAAAGGGAGCAAAGAGAGAGGGAGGAAAAATATAAAAAGATGGAAATCAGTGAGATTCGTAAAAGATTGAGTGTATTACAGCAAATAAATCAATCTCAACGCACAGAAGAGGAAAATAAAGAATTAACGACTCTTACTAAGATAATGATTTTAAAAATGGTTGAGATGAGTTCAGCGAGGAGATTTACATGAAGAAGACAAAGGTCATATAGTTGATGATGTTGGTGTTATTGACTTTAGTTAGTTTTTATTTGTAAATAAATGGAGGAGAGAGTGAAGGCATTCCTTAGGATTCTTTATGTTTTAAAAATTAAGATAGAAATGTATATGTTGAAAACCAAAAAGGTTTTGATACTCTGTCGGAATTTTTCTGACAAATAAATATGAGTTATTATCTCAAATGTAAAAAGAAAACCAAATCTAAAAATATCTCTTATGTTAAAGCTAAAAATAATAGAGTTTATCAAAAAGGAATATGTCAAGTGTGTGGCTCTAAAAAGTGCCAATTCATCTCTCCTAAAAGTGGAGGAGACATACAAAAGTTTCTGTCAGGAAGTAAAATTTACAACAACTGGAATTCCTGGGGAACTACATCTACCTGGATATTCTTTCTGTGGTCCTGGAACAAACCTGGATAAAAGATTAGATGAGGCTGACAATCCTAAACCTTGTTCCAAGCCTATAAATAGGGTTGATGAAGTGTGTATGAAGCATGATATTGCTTATGGGAATACCACTACATTGGATGAAAAACATGAAGCAGACAGAGAAATGTTGTATAATTTGTCCTTGATATGAAATCCTACATTGAGAGAGAAAGTTGATCGGTTTATTGTGAAAAAAATGATAAGTGCTAAATTGAAACTTGGTCTTGGTTATTCCCCAAAAAACTATTAAACTCCAATGATGTTATCAAGACTGAGGAGCTTTTGGCTAATTAATTATATAAACCTATAATCACAAAGTTTAAAAGAAGGAAAGTTTATTCTAAATACACCGACCACATATGGTCCGCTGATTTAATCGAACTAAATAATGATAAGGGATACAGGTATGCTTTAACCGTTATTGATTTGAGAAGTAGATTTGCCTGGGTTGTTCCTTTGAAAAACAAGAGAGGTAATACTTTAATGTTAGCCTTTAAGCTAATATTTGATAGGGATAAAAGGAAACCAAAGAAGTTATGGACTGATGAGGGAACAGAGTTCTATAACAAAATATTTATGAAATTTCTTAAGGGGGAGGGTATTAAATTATACAGCACCTTTAATGAAGGAAAAGCAGTTGTTATTGAGCGTTTTAATCGTACTTTGAAAGAGAAATTATATAAAAAATTCACACAACTCGGTTCTCAACAATGGGTATATTTAATTCAGGATATTGTAGATAATTACAATAATACCGTTCATTCATCAACAAAATCAAAACCATCAGAAACATTTACAAAATTAGAATATGAAAAGGAGATTAATTTGAGAAAGCCCTAAGTTCAAAGTTGGTGATATTGTAAGAATATACAGATGGAAAAGCCATTTTGAGAAAGGTTATACAAAGAGATGGACTAATGAATTATTTAAAATTGTTGATGTAATGGATACAGTCCCTTGGACTTACAAATTATATGATATGAATGGGGAAGAAATCTTGGGTTCATTTTACTCACAAGAATTACAAAAAACACAAGTAAGCAGATGATACCCTTGAAAATAATAAATAAATAAATAAAATGTAATGGGGATACGTTCTTGAGATCTGTGAACCCCAAACACAGAATCCCTCAACTTTTCAGTTGGGGCTTAACTTTTGTTTGTGTGTACAATGGGGATACGTTCTTGAGATCTGTGAACCCCAAACACAGAATCCCTCAACTTTTCAGTTGGGGCTTAACTTTTGTGTGTGTGTACAATGGGGATACGTTCTTGAGATCTGTGAACCCCAAACACAGAATCCCTCAACTTTTCAGTTGGGGCTTAACTTTTGTGTGTGTGTACAATGGGGATACGTTCTTGAGATCTGTGAACCCCAAACACAGAATCCCTCAACTTTTCAGTTGGGGCTTAACTTTTGTGTGTACAATGGGGATACGTTCTTGAGATCTGTGAACCCCAAACACAGAATCCCTCAACTTTTCAGTTGGGGCTTAACGTTTGTGTGTGTGTATGTGTGAGTGAGTCATAATAATATACAAACCCTAACCCAACCCCATCCCTAACCCAACCCCATCCCCAACCCAACCCCAACCCAACCCCATCCCTAACCCAACCCCATCCCAAACCCAAACTCATCCCTAGCCCAACCCCATCCCTAATCCAACCCCATCCCTAACCCAACCCCATCCCTAACCAAACCCCATCCCCAACCCAACCCCATCCCCAACCCAACCCCATCCCTAACCCAACCCTATCCCCAACCTCGTCCCTAACCCAACCCCATCCCCAACCAACCCAACCCCAACCCAACCCCATCCCTAACCCAACCCCATCCCTAACCCAACCCATCCCTAACCCTCACATTCAAAATCCCAACCCTAACCCAACCCCATCCCTAACCCAACCCCAACC
>NC_136263.1:195078416-195148416 GCF_964187855.1 Myxine glutinosa | reverse complement strand
TTGCACCGAGGTCCAGGAGGAACGTCATTTCGTTCCATTTTATACTGTATTGTATGTGGATGGGATGACAATAAAGTTTATTGAATTGAATTGAATTGATGTTAGCACAACCAAATCACCCAAAGTGAGCAAACCGCCCAACACGACAAAACCACCCAGCACCACTAAAACCACACAGCAAGACCAAACCACCCAGCACCACAAAACCACACAGCACCACCAAACTACCCAGCACAACCAACTCACCCAAAGTGAGCAAATCGCCCAACACGAAAAAACCACCCAACACGACAAAACCACCCAGCACCACTAAAACCACACAGCAAGACCAAACCACCCAGCACCACAAAACCACTCTGCACCACTAAAACCACACAGCAAGACCAAACAACACAGCACCACCAAACTACCCAGCACAACCAAATCACCCAAAGTGAGCAAACCGCCCAACACGAAAAAACCACCCAACACAGCAAAATCACCCAGCACCACTAAAACCACACAGCAAGACCAAACCACCCAGCACCACAAAACCACCCAGCACGACCAAATCACCCAACACGACCAAACCACCAGGCACAAACCACCCACGATGACAAAACCACCCAACACGACAAAACCACCCAACACGACAAAACCACCCAACACGACAAAACCACTCAGCACTACACAACCACCAAGCATGACCAAACCACCCATAACGACAAAACCCCCCAGCATGACCAAACCACCCAGCATGACCAAACCACCCATGACGACAAAAGCACAGAGCAGGAACAAACCACCGAGCATGACCAAACTACCCAGCATGACAAAACCCCCCAGCATAACCAAACCACCCAACACGACAAAACCACCCAGCACGACCCAAGATGACCAAACCCTAGCACAACCAAACCACCATATCACGCAGCATGACCCAAGATGACCAAACCCTAGCACAACCAAACCACCAAATCACGCAGCATGACAATACCACTCAACATAACCAAACCAATGACCAGCACGACAAAACCACACAGCACGACCAAAGCACACACACACACCCAGCACGATAACACCACCCAACATGACCAAAACACACAGCATGACAAAACCACATAGCACAACAAAACCACACAGCATGACAAAACAACACAGCATGACAAAACCACCCAACATGACCAAACCTTAGCACGACCAAACCACTGAGCACAAACCACACACGACGACAAAACCACCCAACACGGAAAAACCACCCAGCATGGAGAAACCACCCAGCACAGCCAAACTATTCTGCACGACCAAACCATCCAGCACGACTAAAACACCCAACATGACCAAACCACTGAGCACAAACCACCCACGACGACAAAACCACCGAGCATGACCAAGCCACCCAGCACCACAAAACCACTCAACATGACCAAACCACTGAGCACAAACCACCCACGACGACAAAACCACCAAGCAGGACCAAACCACCCAGCATGACAAAACCACACAGCACGACCAAACCACTGAGCACAAACCACCCACGACGACAAAACCACCAAGCAGGACCAAACCACCCAGCACCACAAAACCACTTAGCACGACCAAACCACTGAGCACAAACCACCCACGATGACAAAACCACCCAACACGGAAAAACCACCCAGCATGGAGAAACCACCCAGCACAGCCAAACTATTCAGCACGACCAAACCATCCAGCAAGACTAAAACACCGAACATGACCAAACCACCGAGCACAAACCACCCACGACGACAAAACCACCGAGCATGACCAAGCCACCCAGCACCACAAAACCACCCAACATGACCAAACCACCGAGCACAAACCACCCACGACGACAAAACCACCGAGCATGACCAAGCCACCCAGCACCACAAAACCACTCAACATGACCAAACCACTGAGCACAAACCACCCACGACGACAAAACCACCAAGCAGGACCAAACCACCCAGCACGACCAAACCACTGAGCACAAACCACCCACAACGACAAAACCACCCAACACAGAAAAACCACCCAGCATGGAGAAACCACCCAGCACAGCCAAACTATTCAGCACGACTAAAACACCCAACATGCATGACCAAACCACCGAGCACAAACCACCCACGACGACAAAACCACCGAGCATGACCAAGCCACCCAACACCACAAAACCACTCAGCACGACCAAACCACTGAGCACAAACCACCCACGACGACAAAACCACCCACGACGACAAAACCACCAAGCAGGACCAAACCACCCAGCACCACAAAACCACTCAGCACGACCAAACCACTGAGCACAAACCACCCACGCCGACAAAACCACCAAGCAGGACCAAGCCACCCAGCACCACAAAACCACTCAACATGACCAAACCACCAGGCACAAACCACCCATGACGACAAAACCACCCAACATGACAAAATCACCCAGCATGACCAAAGCACCCACGACGACAAAACCACCCAGCAAGACCAAACCACCCAACACGACCAAACCACCAACACGACCAAACCACCCATGACGACCAAACCGCACATGACGACCAAACTACCCAACATAACACAACCAACCACCAGCATGACCAAACCAGGCGACTAAACCACCCAGCACGACCCAATATGACCAAACTACCCAACACCACCAAACCACACAGCACGACAAAACCACATAGCACAACCAATCCACCAAGCACGGCCAAACTACGAAGCATAACCAAACCACCAAGCATGACCAAACCACCAAGCATGACCAAACCACCCAGCATGGCCAACCTATCCAACACAGCCATAGCATCCAGCATGGCCAAACTACCCAGCACGACAAAACCACTCAGCACGACAAAACCACCCAAAATAACCAAACCACCCAACAGCATGATCAAACCACGTAACTAACCAAACCACCCAGCACAACCGAAGACGACCAAACCCTAGCACAACCAAACTACCCAACATCACCAAGCATGACAAAACCACTCAACATGACCAAACCACCCAGCACCACAAAACCACTCAGCACGATCAAACCACCAAGCACAAACCTCCCACGATGACAAAACCACCCAACATGGCAAAACCACCCAGCACAGCAAAACCACCCAGCACAGCAAAACCACCCAGCACAGCCAAACTATCCAGCATGGCCAAAGCACCCAGCACGACCAAAACACCCAACATGACCAAAACACCCACGACGACAAAACCACCCAAGATGACCAAACTACCCAACACCACCAAACCACCCAACATGACCAAGCCCTTGCACAACCAAACTGCCCAACATCACCAAACCACACAGCATGACCAAACCACATAGCACAACCAAACCACCAAGCACAGCCAAACCACAAAGCATGACCAAACCACCAAGCATGACTAAACCACTAAGCATGACCAAACCACCAAGCATGACCAAACCACCCAGCACGACCCAAGATGACCAAACTACCCAACACCACCAAACCACCCAGCATGACAAAACCACCCAAAATGACCAAGCCCTTGCACAACCAATCTGCCCAACATCACCAAACAACACAGCATGACCAAACCACATAGCACAACCAAACCACCATGCACGGCCAAACCACAAAGCATGGCCAAACCACATAGCACAACCAAACCACCAAGCACAGCCAAACCACAAAGCATGACCAAACCACCAAGCATGACCAAACCACCAAGCATGACCAAACCACCCAGCACGACCCAAGATGACCAAACTACCCAACGCCACTAAACCACCCAGCATGACAAAACCACCCAAAATGACCAAGCCCTTGCACAACCAAACTGCCCAACATCACCAAACCACACAGCATGACCAAACCACGTAGCACAAACAAATCACCATGCACGGCCAAACCACAAAGCATGACCAAACCACCAAGCATGGCCAAAGCATCCAGCATGACAAAACCACCCAACATGACAAAACCACCCAACATGACAAAACCACCCAGCATGACCAAACTACCCAACATGACTCAACCAACCACCAGCATGACCAAACCATGTGACCTAAACACCCAGCACGACCCAAGATGACCAAACTATCCAACACCACCAAACCACCCAACATGACCAAGCCCTTGCACAACCAAACTGCCCAACATCACCAAACCACACAGCGTGACCAAACCACCAAGCATGACCAAACCACCAAGCATGACCAAACCACCCAGCACGACCCAAGATAACCAAACTACCCAACACCACCAAACCACCCAACACGACCAAGCCCTTGCACAACCAAACTGCCCAACATCACCAAACCACACAGCATGACGAAACCACATAGCACAACTAAACCACCATGCCCGGCCAAACCACAAAGCATGACCAAATCACCAAGCATGACCAAACCACCCAGCACGGCCAAACTATCCAGCATGGCCAAAACCACCCAGCATGACGAAACCATTTAGCACCACCAAACTACCCTACATAACCAAACCAATCACGAGCATCAGCATGAATAAAACGCGTGAACAAATCACCCAGCACGACCCAAAACGATCTAACCAACCAATTAGGACCCAGGAGCACCGTAGCAGAAAGCACCCATGCAGGATAACCCTTCAAGTGAAGAGACTGTGAATTGAACCTGATGATGATGATGATGATGATGATGATGATGATGATGATGATGATGATGATGATGATGATGATGATGACGACGATGATCTGCGTGGCACTCAGACAGTAGAATTCAGATAACTGAGTGAACGTAGATACAATTTAATGAACAAATTGTTTGCTAGTCCCGATCGATCGATGTTTGCTAGTCCCGATCGATCGATGTTTGCTAGTCCCGATCGATCGATGTTTGCCAGTCCCGATCGATCGATGTTAGCCAGTCCCGATCGATCGATGTTTGCTAGTCCCGATCGATCGATGTTAGCTAGTCCCGATCGATCGATGCTAGCTAGTCCCGATCGATCGATGTTTGCTAGTCCCGATCGATCGATGTTAGCCAGTCCCGATCGATCGATGTTAGCTAGTCCCGATCGATCGATGCTAGCTAGTCCCGATCGATCGATGTTAGCTAGTCCCGATCGATCGATGTTAGCTAGTCCCGATCGATCGATGCTAGTTAGTCCCGATCGATCGATGTTAGCTAGTCCCGATCAATGTTAGCTAGTCCCGATCGATCGATGTTAGCTAGTCCGATCGATGTTAGCTAGTCCAGATCGATGCTAGCTAGTCCCGATCGATCGATGTTAGCTAGTCTCGATCGATCGATGTTAGCTAGTCCGATCGATGTTAGCTAGTCCAGATCGATGCTAGCTAGTCCCGATCGATCGATGTTAGCTAGTCTCGATCGATCGATGTTAGCTAGTCTCGATCGATCGATGTTTGCTAGTCCCGATCGATGTTAGCTAGTCCCGATCGATGTTAGCTAGTCTCGATCGATCGATGTTAGCTAGTCCCGATCGATGTTAGCTAGTCCCGATCAATCAATGTTAGCTAGTCTCGATCGATCGATATTAGCTAGTCCCGATCGATGTTAGCTCGTCCCGATCGATGTTAGCTAGTCCCGATCGATGTTAGCTAGTCCCGATTGATGTTAGCTCATCCCGATCGATGTTAGCTAGTCCCGATCGATGTTAGCTAGTCCCGATCGATGTTGGCTAGTCCCGATCGATGTTAGCTAGTCCCGATCGATGTTAGCTAGTCCCGATCGATGTTAGCTCGTCCCGATCGATGTTAGCTAGTCCCGATCGATCGATGTTAGCTCGTCCCGATCGATCGATGTTAGCTAGTCCCGATCGATGTTAGCTAGTCCCGATCGATCGATGTTAGCTAGTCCCGATCGATCGATGTTAGCTCGTCCCGATCAATGTTAGCTAGTCCCGATCGATGTTAGCTAGTCTCGATCGATCGATGTTAGCTAATCCCGATCGATGTTAGCTAGTCCCGATCGATGTTAGCTAGTCCCGATCGATCGATGTTAGCTAGTCCCGATCGATGTTAGCTAGTCCCGATCGATGTTAGCTAGTCCCGATCGATGTTAGCTAGTCCCGATCGATCGATGTTAGCTAGTCCCGATCGATGTTAGCTTGTCCCGATCGATGTTAGCTAGTCCGGATCGATCGATGTTTGCTAGTCCGGATCGATCGATGTTTGCTAGTCCCGATCGATCGATGTTAGCTTGTCCCGATCGATGTTAGCTAGTCCCGATCGATGTTAGCTAGTCCCGATCTATGTTAGCTAGTCCCGATCGATGTTAGCTAGTCCCGATCGATCGATGTTAGCTAGTCCCGATCGATGTTAGCTAGTCCCGATCGATGTTAGCTAGTCCGGATCGATCGATGTTTGCTAGTCCCGATCGATGTTAGCTAGTCCCGATCGATGTTAGCTAGTTCCAATCGATGTTAGCTTGTCCCGTTCGATGTTAGCTAGTCCCGATCGATGTTAGCTAGTCCCGATCGATGTTAGCTGGTCCCGATCGATCGATGTTAGCTAGTCCCGATCGATGTTAGCTAGTCCCGATCGATGTTAGCTAGTCCCGATCCATCGATGTTAGCTAGTCCCGATCGATGTTAGCTAGTCCCGATCGATGTTAGCTAGTCCCGATCGATCGATGTTAGCTAGTCCCGATCGATGTTAGCTAGTCCCGATCGATGTTAGCTCGTCCCGATCGATGTTAGCTAGTCCCGATCGATGTTAGCTCGTCCCGATCGATGTTAGCTAGTCCCGATCGATCGATGTTAGCTAGTCCCGATCGATCGATGTTAGCTAGTCCCGATCGATCGATGTTAGCTAGTCCCGATCGATGTTAGCTCGTCCCGATCGATGTTAGCTCGTCCCGATCGATGTTGGCTAGTCCCGATCGATGTTAGCTCGTCCCGATCGATGTTAGCTAGTCCAGATCGATCGACGTTAGCTAGTCCCGATCGATCGATGTTAGCTAGTCCCGATCGATCGATGTTAGCTAGTCCCGATCGATGTTAGCTAGTCCCGATCGATGTTAGCTCGTCCCGATCGATCGATGTTAGCTTGTCCCGATCGATGTTAGCTAGTCCCGATCGATCGATGTTAGCTAGTCTCGATCGATCGATGTTAGCGAGTCCCGATCGATGTTAGCTCGTCGCGATCGATCGATGTTAGCTTGTCCCGATCGATCGATGTTAGCTAGTCCCGATCGATGTTAGCTCGTGCCGATCGATGTTAGCTAGTCCCGATCGATGTTAGCTCGTCCCGATCGATCGATGTTAGCTTGTCCCGATCGATCGATGTTAGCTAGTCCCGATCAATGTTAGCTAGTCCCGATCGATCGATGTTAGCTAGTCCGATCGATGTTAGCTAGTCCCGATCGATGTTAGCTAGTCCCGATCGATGTTAGCTCGTCCCGATCGATGTTAGCTAGTCCCGATCGATGTTAGCGAGTCCCGATCGATGTTAGCTAGTCCCGATCGATGTTAGCTAGTCCCGATCGATGTTAGCGAGTCCCGATCGATGTTAGCTAGTCCCGATCGATGTTAGCTCGTCCCGATCGATGTTAGCTAGTCCCGATCGATGTTAGCTAGTCCCGATCGATGTTAGCGAGTCCCGATCGATGTTAGCGAGTCCCGATCGATGTTAGCTAGTCCCGATCGATGTTAGCTAGTCCCGATCGATGTTAGCTAGTCCCGATCGATGTTAGCGAGTCCCGATCGATGTTAGCTAGTCCCGATCGATGTTAGCTCGTCCCGATCGATGTTCGCTAGTCCCGATCGATGTTAGCGAGTCCCGATCGATGTTAGCTAGTCCCGATCGATGTTAGCTAGTCCCGATCGATGTTAGCGAGTTCCGATCGATGTTAGCTAGTCCCGATCGATGTTAGCTAGTCCCGATCGATGTTAGCTAGTCCCGATCGATGTTAGCGAGTCCCGATCGATGTTAGCTAGTCCCGATCGATGTTAGCTCGTCCCGATCGATGTTAGCTCGTCCCGATCAATGTTAGCTAGTCCCGATCGATGTTAGCTCGTCCCGATCGATCGATGTTAGCTAGTCCCGATCGATGTTAGCTAGTCCCGATCGATGTTAGCGAGTCCCGATCGATGTTAGCTAGTCCCGATCGATGTTAGCTAGTCCCGATCGATGTTAGCTCGTCCCGATCGATGTTAGCGAGTCCCGATCGATGTTAGCTCGTCCCGATCGATGTTAGCTCGTCCCGATCGATGTTAGCTAGTCCCGATCGATGTTAGCGAGTCCCGATCGATGTTAGCGAGTCCCGATCGATGTTGGATCGTCTCGATCGCTGATCGAGGTTTATCGTACATCAAGTGAAAAATGAAAAGTGTTTTCCAAATAATTCATTGCACTGATATAAAAAAAATATCCACGTATATAGGTTTACAAAATGTCCTTTTTGTGGAACATCTGAATACTGGAAATGAAACCGTTGTTTAATGGTAACATTTCCGATAGCACGTTAGAATTGTGAAATAGATTGCATTGAGCGAAGGGTTCATTACAAATCGCTTGGTTGAAACCTTTTTGGACTCCGGAAGACGCCGTACTCATCGCGACCAATCCCGGAAGTGCTGCCTGGGAGACTTTCGTGTCCATGTGTTGTCGGTGTTGAATTGGTAGACGGGTTATACCGTTTATTTTCCACGAAAGGGACTTGGAAGAGGTTGCAAAGATGGTGAAGAGACAGTACAAGGGGAAGGGAACGGTGAACAAGTCGAATTCGAGCACGAACCCCGGTATGGAAACTGCGACGTTGTTTTGTTTTGAGGCCTTTCACCTCCTCGTGTTAGGATTACTAGGGCATGCCCGTACTATATATATATCTAAAATTATATCCCCCCCCTCTATTTACATGAAATGGTTTGGTCCATGAAATGTTTTGGTCCATTCGCAACGCCAAAGCGAACGGCGAACGCTTTACATGAAATGGTTTGGTCCATGAAATGTTTTGGTCCATTCGCAACGCCAAAGCGAACGGCGAACGGCGAACGGCTTGCGAGTACAGTGATAATCCCCCCCCCCCCCCCCTCTATTTACATGAAATGGTTTTAATTAGTTTTAAAACATAGTTTAACGCCAACATATGGCATGCCCGTACCCGTACTATCCGTAATGGCGCACGCTCTCACAGGAGCTCCGGAAGGTCGCATATCGCAGGAAAGCGAAAGAATCGCAAATTAGTTTTAATTAGTTTTAAAACATCGTTTAACGCCAACATAGCGCCAACATAGTTTGCCGACGGGAAATAAATGAATACGCTCTCAAATGTGCCATCCGAGGCAGAGTCTGTTCGCCACGTTCGGCACACGTGATAGCTCGCTGCTCTCTGATTGGTTGAATCGTTTTTTGGACATAGCTCGGTAACTACTTCTGCGATTAATTTAAAACCTTGAAAAGGCACATCCTCGGGTCCCCAGCAATATACCTGGCAAGTTTAAAGTATATCGGACCCGTGGTTGTCGAGAAACAGCGGTCACAGACAAACACACACACAGACACACACACACACACACAGACACACACACACACACACACACAGAGATTGCTGGAATTATAGATAGATAATTATAATTCAGTGCCTTGTACGCTTTCCTCCTGTCGGATGACGTGTATGTAGTCCAGCAGAATGGTTTTGTGGTGTAAGCACCACATTTGGTGCACCATGGCCTTCTAAAATAAGGATCAATGGCAATATTACATGAACCCGCGCTTTGATTTGATCAAAATCGGCGTTTCTTATAACATGGGTCTTCAGATGTTGTTGTTGTTCTAGTTTGGAGTTTTATTGAAACAAATCGCACACTGGAGTACTCCGTGGGTTTATCATTTGATTAATGTTTGTGTAATTTGTAGACAAGCTTGGCATCAATTTTGTTTACCAAACCTCATGTTTACACACACACACACACACACACACACACACACACACACACACACACACACACACACACACACACACACACACACACACACACACACACACACACACACACACACACACACATACACACATACACACACATATACATACACATATATACATACACACACATATATACATACACACACATATATACATACACACACATATACATACACATATGATATATACACACACACACACATACATATATATACACACACACACACACACACACACACACACACACACACACACACACACACACACACACACACACACACACACACATATACACACACATATATATATACAGACTTGGCATTTAATATGGAATATTTTTTTTGTGGGGGTGAACTTACTTTTCAAGATGTCTTAGAACCAAAAGTTCATTGGAATTATGTTGAAATTATTCTAGATTTTGTTAATGTGACCTCTAAAAGAAACAAAAATCACATTTGACATTTCGAAACAAATAAGTTGATCCTTGAAAGTGATGGAAACTGATATCGAACTAAATTCATGGACAGTACTGCGTTAAACTCCTGTATGTTTTCCAGAAGTATCTCTTTATTTTGCACATTAGCCAAAAATTTTTTTAACAAAAACAAAAGTTCAATTACGACTGGGATTACGGACAGTAAAATTACAGTTCAGTACTTCGTGTAACCCCCACCAGCATTCAGGAGAGCACGTACACGTTGAGGCATGCTGTTCACGAGATTTTCCAAGGTATGGACAGGAATCGCTTGCCATGCAGTGACAATAGCCTGCAACAATTCACGCACAGAGGCAGGCTGCTGGTCCAAGTTGTCGATTTGACACGTTAATTCTTCCCACAAGTTCTCTATCGGATTGATATCCGGGGACATGGCAGGCCACTCCATATGCTCTACACCACGGTCAGCAAGAAAGGGTTGGATCATGCGAGCATGATGAGGCCGTGCATTGTCATCTTGGAAGACAAAGTTTCCTCGAAAGGCTGCACGAGCAAATGGAAGCAATGTTTCTTCCAGAATGGCCCTGTACTTGAACTGGTTCAGGTTTCCATTCAGAACAACCAGGTCAGTTTTGCCCCCTGCATGAAAAGCAGCCCAAACGGTCACCCCACCACCTCCAGCTTGGACTCTTGGCACTATACAATCTTTGTTGTAGGCTTCATGCACTTGTCTGCGCACTCGGACGCGGCCATCTTGACGATCGACCAGAAATCTAGACTCGTCACTGCAGATCACGTGATTCTAGTGTCCTGGCTGCCATTGACGGTGGCGGTGTTGTCTGGTCAGGCGTAGCTTTCTCAGGGGACACCTGGCACGATAGCCTGCTTGAACCAGTCGTTGGTTGACTAGCCTTCTGGATACAGGCACATTTGTCAGTTGCTGCCACTCAGCCCTAAGCCGATTAGCTGTCTTGGTATGGCCATTGCGGACTAACCGTTGCAGCTGGCGATCATCCCTCCTTGTGGTTCTGCGGGGACGTCCTGGCCTCGGTATTGGAGTAGGGACACCCCTCTGAGCATTTCGTTTCGGGATCTTTGACACCTGACATTGAGTGATACCATACTGCAGAGCAATAGCACGCTGTTTCATGCCATGATTTCGTAAAGCCACCACTCCATGACAAACAGCATTGTGGAGTTGACGGACCATCTCCAGAGGAAGCGGCAATAACCTTTGGAGATGTACAGCAGTTGTTTTCCACTAATACAGAATGCAACAACCCTTATATACCCAATTGTGAAGTCAATCGTCAAATGTACCTGTCCGTACATTTTGCCACGCCACCTGTGATATAATCCTGTTGTTGACTTCTTGCTGCGACAGACAATCAGTGACATGGTTCTTTTAACAAATAAATCACCAAAGTGTAAAAGAAACTCACCGGATTGATATACTGAGGAAAGAAAGTAAACCCAAGTCAAGAAAAAAAAAAAATTCCATATTAAATGCCAAGTCCATATTCCATATTATATGTGTGTGTGTGTGTGTGTGTGTGTGTGTGTGTGTGTGTGTGTGTGTGTGTGTGTGTGTGTGTGTGTGTGTGTGTGTGTGTGTGTGTGTGTGTGTGTGTGTGTGTGTGTGTGTGTGTAAGTCTATAAGTCTATATACACACACACACACACACACACACACACACACACACACACATATATATATACACGCACATATAGTATATAATACACACACACAGATACACACACACACTTATACACACACATATATACACACACACACACCACATTTGGTGTCTCAAACCAAACTCTGAAAACAAGACTACTTCACAACTAGTCCATGTATGGCAACCCTTCACTGAAGTGGGGTGGGTACTTCTAGTCCTGGGAGGACTCCATTCCACATTCTAAAACCCAAATTATGGAGATAACGATCAACACACACACACACACACACACACACACACACACACACACACACACACACACACACACACACACACACACACACACACCTGGTTGCGTTTCTACTGTGAGTAAACTGCACACAAAATTCTGCAATCCTCATTCCTCAACCTCCCACCTCTCCCTCTCGAAGTCTCATCCATTCCCCTCTCAACTCTGTCCCCTCGATTGTCAACTCCCCCCTCACCCCCAATACCAAGTCAGTCCTCATCCTCCACTTCCAAACCCCATGGCATCAATCCCCTCCCCACTTCAAGCCATCAACCTCCTCCCACCTCCCCCCACAAATGCAACTCCTCATCCCCTGCCTCCCACACCAAAAGTCCTCACACCCCGCACTACAAAAAGCCTCAACCTCCGCCTTTCAAATCTGTCGCATCTTTACTCATTGAAGAGGAGGAGGTGGTGGAGGGAGAAGCCCAACTCCAGCACCAACCCCAACTCTGTCTTCCCATCCTCACCCAGAAGTCATCAACAAAGACTTTTTAAATGTCAATTGTCATGGGTTTTATGGTCCCTGGTAGAGTCGTTTAAGAGCAAATGGTCAGTTATAATAGCAAGGTCTTGCATAACTTCTGCGGTAAAAGCTCTGGTTGAGAGATTGCCAAACAGTTATTTACGCAGTGTTTCAACAGGAGACCGCTGTCTCGATCACTGAGGCCTCTCTGTAACTCGCACAGACGCGCACTGCTTTAGAAAGCATTTATTTTCCCAGCAAAACCATAATTTCATTTCAGAGGTTAAAAGGCTGATGTACGATTTAATATGCAGTTTGGTATCGACCGTATTCACAGCACATGTTGGTAGTCGCAGCATCGTCATTAACATAGGGCTTTCTGAACAATAAGCCATTGCATGCTGTTTTCACCTCCAAGTGTTTAGCGTCAAACCGACGATTCATGATCTGATCTTGACATTGATATTTTAAATATTTTGCAGACCGAACAAAAGACTCTGTTGGTACTCACATGAGGGATCGTTCAACTATTCGGCGCCTCAACTTGTACAGGGAAAAGGCTCGAAGGTTTGGTAGCTTTGTTTATCAACTTGAAATGTCCTCAAATGCTCACGTTTGTTTGTTTATAAATACATTCATGCTCTCGATGTAATCCATTACTTGCTCGATAGTCTGTCTGTAGATCCTAACTTGTGTTGGATTATCTGACCTTTGCAAACTGTGATGGGATGAAAACCTCACGATTGCCTGTCCTTTGGAATCTCCTATTAATTCTACAGGAATAAGCATGGCAAGATCGTCAAACCACTCTCCTTCCAGTCCAAGGTGATCCCAGGAACAATGGCGCGAGTCGAGCCCAACAGGAAATGGTTTGGTGAGCTGCCCTTTTTATTTTTTATTTTTAATGTTGAATGCTCCAGTCATGGACTATATAGCCCTCATCGAGGCCAGGCCTTAAATAAAAGAGCTGCATTCATAGAAAAGTGAAGAAAGAGAGGATAGTCTGAGAGTTTTTGAAGAAGTAAAACAAAATCTGCTTTTTGAAAAGGGGAAGGTTGTAAGTGTTTGGAAAGACATGGGAAGGTAAAGAGTTCCAGAGTTTGCCAGTGGAGGGAAAGAACAAACATCATAAAGGCCTACCCTTGAGTTGCCAATGGCTACGCAATAATCATGAGATGTAGCGGCTTGTTGAGTATTCCGTGGTCTCGCTAATGGAGGAGGTACATGAGCAGCAAGTTCTTGGAAGCGGAAACTGAAACAATATCTGTAGAAAAGAGAAAGAGAGCCATATTTGTGGTGTAATTTGAGTGGGTCGAGTTTTGAGGTCAGATTGGGAGAGTTGATAAGTCGGATTGCTTTGGGTTCAATTCTGTCCAGTAAGTATGTGGAACTAGAACCTCCCCAGATGCGAGAACAGAGCAGTACCTCCCCAGTGTATATACAAGGACGAATCGATCCTTTATATAGTAGAAGAAACTGTGGAGAGGCGAAGAATCTTTGACATCTGAACAGGACTCCTAGTTTATTCGAAGCAGACTCAGCTATTTGTGTAATGTGTGGATTCCAGAATAAATTAGATGTTAGGGTAATACCTAGTAGGTTTATTGAATCACATGGTGTAATTGTGGAGCTTTCAAAGGAGATTGGACAGTTGAGGAGTTTTAGAGAGAGAGATGGGAATAAATTGAGTTTTGGAAGCATTCAACTTAATCTGATTACATTTTCCCCACTGGGAAATCTTCTCCAAATCCGAATTTAAAGAGGTGGCTGTGATCAAACAAGATGAAGATCGAGTGAGGGCAGATGGGACAAACATGGAGGAATGTAATATCGGGTCATCAGTATACGAGTGCATTTGGTTATTTGTAGAAGAAAGAAGGTCATTGATAAAAAGAAGGAAGAGTGTTGGAGACAGGATGGAACCCTGAGGGACACCGCTGTTGTTAGGGAAGGAGGGACATGTTGGACCATCAACAATTACAGAATTAGAGCGGTCGGAGAGGAAGCTCAATATGAGAGAGCAGAGTGAAGGAGGAAAGCCGAAAGAGGGAGGCTTGGATATCAGACCCCGATGCCAAACTCTGTCAAAGGCTTTTGAGATATCAAGGCCTCCAACAAAGGATTCCCCAAATTCTCTCAGAGAAGAGGCCCAGACATTCGTAATGTAAGAAAGGATATCACTGGTGAATTTTGCCTTGCAAAAGCCATATTGATGGTCAGATAGAAGACTGTGAAACTCAAGATGCTTGAGGAAATGGGAATTGAGAAGACATTCAAAGACTTTGAAAATAGTAGGAGTCAGAGCAATAGGACGGTAAATTGGAAGGGTTTGAATGATCACCCTTCTTTAAAAGGCTGTACTGAGGGATGATTCCAGCAAAGAGGAAAATTTGGGTTTTTAAACAAAAACAAAACAAACTAGAACGGGCACTCGGTAGAGCGCATACCTTCGCCGCAGCTACTTTTGTTGCCAAAATAAAAGACTACAAGATCTGTGTAGCAAAGCCACACCTACGTTGTCATGCGGGAAGATTTGTTTCAAATTAAACCATTCTATCCCGCCAAAAGTTTGATATTGTAATCACATCCATGTGGTGGTACTTGATAACATTTGGACTCTATGTGCTGCGAAGTGCTGCTAGTGATGACGTCCTGGATGGACATCTTCTTCTTCAGTCGCGCATAACTTTGAGTGAAATACGATCGAGTTAAAAATAGTCAGAATTTGAGCAAATCTGTTTCATTCGTTTGTTAATATGCCTCATCTATTGTCAAATCTGCAATTATAATTTTTTTTGAGGTTGAAATGATCGCGGGAGATCGCGTTATAGTGATGACGTCCTGGATGGACATCTTCTTCTTCAGTCGCTCATAACTTTGAGTGAAATACGATCGAGTTAAAAATAGTCAGAATTTGAGCAAATCTGTTTCCCAAAATCTAATCAAATGTGTCCCGTATAATAACCAATCATCCCACCAAATTTCATGCAATTCGGTTGAATACTTTTTGAGTTATGCGATTAACATACACACACACAGACATACAAATAAATACACAGCGATCAAAACATAACCTTCCGCTTTTGCGAAGGTAACTAGATGGTATTCATAGAATACTTACCCTGCGCAGTCAACTTGTTGCGAGCCAACTCTTCTGTATTTGAACATTTTTTTTCTTTGATCCAATATGGCTGCCAGACCACGTGGGCGATGACATCATAAATTTCTATTCTCTAATATAATTGTTGCATAGATCACGCTCAATACATTCCAAACTGATCAGACTAATCGTTGTCCCTGTCGAATTATGATGTCATAATCATGCTTCAATGACGTCGTCATTAACAACACCTATTCCCCTTATGGAGTTCTTTACAATGAGCCATGTTTCAATTTTTTCCATGCAGCGGTTTTGGATATATAGAGGTGCAACATTTTTCGGTTTTTCCAAGATGGCACCTGTACCACATGACCTATGACGGCATGATTATCATTAAAATATTCTACAGGAGGAGGCGCTCCTATGGTGAAAATTTTGTGCCCATCAGACTAACAGTTGCTGAGAAAAAAATTCACAATGATCGGATACGTGTTGTACTTGTCGAATTATGACATCATAACGAAGGCACCGATGACCATCATTAACATGTCTTATTCCCCAAGGGGAGTACTGGACAATGAGCCATGTTTCAATTTTTTCCATTGAGCAGTTTGGGAGATATACACTACCGGTCAAAAGTTTTAGAACACCTAAATTTTAGAACACCTAATGGTAAACTGCTCGTGGTTAAAAAAAAAAGTTTAGGTTAGCAAAAACTGGAAAAGAATGTAAATTGCACAGTTGTATTGTAAAAAAAAAGGCCTTCTTCAGGGAACAAGTAATGGGTTAACAACTTACAGCTGTTCTGCAGCAATGTAAGTAAATTAAGTCTTGAAAGTTGATGCAAACAATTCCTACAGGTGTCCCAACCTCTGCTGATTACTTGATTACAAACTCCCTGTCTGTATAAAATCAGTATCGGAACAGACTCTGATTACACCCTCTGAAGCATTATTTGGACAATATTGCACTGCAGGAAGTAGTATATTGGAAACTGGAGGAAACTCTGACACGAAGAGGTCTGGCAGACCCAAAGCCACAACAGAATCAGAAGACAAGTTTCTGAGAGTCAACAGCTTGCGTGATAGGCGGCTCACAGGACAACAGCTTCAAGCACAGCTTAATACTGGTCGAAGTAAGCAAGTCTCAGTTTCAACTGTGAAGAGAAGACTTCGAGCTGCAGGTTTGACAGGTCGACTGGCAGTAAGAAAGCCATTGCTAAGATGGCAAAATAAGAAAAAGAGGCTTGCCTGGGCCACAAAGCACCGCCAGTGGACTACTGAAGACTGGAAGAAGGTCTTATGGACCGATGAATCAAAATTTGAAATCTTTGGTTCACCACGCAGGGTTTTTGTATGCCGTCGAGTAGGCGAAAGGATGGTTCCTCAGTGTGTGACACCAACTGTCAAACATGGAGGAAGAAGCGTGATGGTCTGGGGCTCTTTTGCTGGATCCAGAGTCAGTGACTTGCACAGAGTGACTGGCACCATGAACCAAAAGGGCTACCACAGCATTTTGCAGCGCCATGCAATAATAATAATAATAATAATGCATTTATTTTATATAGCGCTTTTCAGGAAGCCCAAAGACGCTTTGACAGAGTGCAAAACATAATGCATAAACCACCTTTAGAACCACCTTTAGAGGCCATTTTTCCCCGCAAGCGGGGGTTGGCCTTTTTCGGGGGCCCGTGGTAGTTGTTGTTTTTTGGTCCCCTTTTTGAAACTGTTTTACGGCCGGATGCCCTTCCTGCCGCCAACCCTGTTTGTCGCCTTTTTACGACACACAGGGAATTACCAGTGAACTGGTACTCAATTTGCTGACCTCGGAAGGATGACAGGCTGAGTCAACCCCCCTGGCGTTAATTCAGCGATTGACCGGGATTCAAACCCAGGAACCTTGGATCCTAAGCTGGCACCCTAGCCGCTAGCCCAACACCAGGAATAATGCAATTGTTTTTATGTTTTGCTATGCATTATATTGTTACGGTCCGCGGTTAAGGATGGTATGTTTGCCGAGCGGAGGCTCCGCGACCTAACAGTTTCCCCAATTCACCCGATCCACCCAGACGTTGGCCGTATCGCGCCACAGCTACTCAATAGGGAAAAGACAAAGACGACGAATGTGAAGAAAAGGAAGACGAAGGCAAAGAAGGGTTTGGAAATACGATTACTATTTATTACTATTTACAGGCTCAAAATAACCAAGGAGAAGGAAAGATAAGAAAATAATATACAGAAGCTTTTTAGAGACACAGTGAATTCCTTATACAAGCTTAATTAAATACCCATGGACAGAACAAACAAAACAAACTCACGTACGCAAATGGATGGAAGGGTAGGAATCGTTTGGAGGGATGAGCAGGTGGGATCACAGGGCACAGCGAGCAGGTCCACTCCGGGCGGGAAGCGAGGAGCCGGCAGCTCCTTGTATTTGGCTTTACAGCGCACGCCGGCAGCTCCTTGTATTCGGCTTTACAGCGCACGCCGGCAGCTCCTTGTATTCGGCTTTACAGCGCACGCCGGCAGGGTCACTCGCTGCCCCGTCAGGGCTTCACGCGGCTGGTTGAAACGGGGCTGGTTGAAGCGGCTCTTTGTCAAAGGCTTTTCGTATCTCTCACGCAACTCCGGTGCAACTCTGAACTCTCTCCCGGTGGACTGCCAACCCTCTTACGCACCTGGACTCCTCTGCTGTATCTCTGGTCTCGCTTGTCCCCGCGATCGTCGCACCCTTCTCCCCAAACCTTCAGCGCCGGTCTGACACGCCCCCTTCGGTTTCGGTACCGCCCTCCTCCCCCGTGCTCTGTTTCGTGACATTGTATGGTAATCCCACGGGCTTGTCTCCTTATTTGGGCATGGCGCCGACGGCACGCTCCTCGTGGCGAGCCACGGGCTTGTTTCGTTATTTGGGCATGGGGCTGAACAGCCCCGCCCTTTGTGGCGCGCCCTGGGCTTGCCTCTCCCGGGCGACCCCGCCCCTCCTGTTCAAACAGAGCACGGAGCACATATTCACTATAGCAGCGAAATGAGAGGGCGTGCACCCCACGCTTGTGAACTGCTTTACCCGCAGATGGAGAGTTTGGCTGGGAAATGGAAGTATTGAAGGGGAGCTATTCTTAATTGATTCGGTGCAATGGAGTATTATTCTAATGGAAGACAAGGCCTTACTCTAAAACACATAATAAGATATAAGCTACTGAACAAGGGTTTTATCGGGTCCTTCAATGTGGTGTTTCATGGAATTAACTACCGAGACGCCCTTTTTACCTTTACACAACTCCGGAGGCAGGAGGGGCCATATCCAACCAATGTTACACAACAATTTACCACCACAATACACACAATCAAAAAAATGCAATCCTCATATCCGCAGCAATATATATGCAAAACATAATGCATAGCAAAACATAAAAACAATTGCAAAAAAAGAAGAATCAATAGGGAAATATTCAAAGCACAAAGGAGGGAGAAGGAGAGGAGATAGTCAGGAGTGAGATGCTGTGGGTTAAATGTTGAATGCAGTGTTGAATAGGTGGGTCTTGAGTGATGTTTTGAATGTGGTGAGTGAGGAGGAGTCTCTGATGGTGTGAGGTAGTGAGTTCCAGAGGGTGGGAGCAGCGATGGAGAAGGCCCTGTCCCCCCAGGATCTGAGTTAGATCCGGATGGGGGGGGGGGGGGGTTGTCAGGAGGCTGGTACCAACAGAGCGGAGGTTGCGGGTGGGAGTGTGTCTGGAGAGGAGGTCAGCCAGGTAGGATGGGGCCAGGTTATGGAGGGCTTTGTAGGTCAAGAGGAGGATTTTGTACTGGATTCTCTGGGAGATGGGGAGCCAGTGAAGCTTGTAAAGGATGGGGGTGATGTGGCTATTGATGTGGGTCCGGGAATGGGTGAGTAGACGGGCAGCGGAGTTCTGAATGTATTGGAGTTTATTGGTGATTGTTGAGGGTGAACCATAGAGGAGGCTATTGCAGTAGTCCAGACGGGAAGTGATGAAGGCGTGGATGAGGGTTTTTGCAGCCACGGAGGAGAGGGATGGACGGAGACGGGCGATGTTTTTCAGGTGAAAGAAGGCTGTCTTTGTGATCTGTTTCGTGTATTTGTCGAAGGAGAGGGTTTGGTCAAAGATGATGCCAAGATTCCGGATGTGAGGGGAGGTGGATACTGGGATACCGTCGATGTTGAGGGCAAAGTTATGGGTGGATTTTATGAGCGTTTTTGGGCCAATGATGATTATTTCAGATTTATCATAGTTAAGTTTGAGGAAGTTGATTTGAAGCCAGGATTTTAGTTCAGTGATGCAGTTTGTCAGGATAGAGTGGGTGGCGGTGGAGATGGACTTTATGGAGATGAAAAGCTGGATGTCATCGGCGAAGCAGTGGAATTGGAGACCATGACGGCGGATTAAGTGACCGAGGGGGGACAGGTAAAGGATGAAGAGGAGGGGGCCAAGAACTGAACCTTGGGGGAGGGGAGCAGTGGGGGATTTGCAGTTATTGATGGAGATGAACTGGTGTCTGTCAGAGAGGTATGATTTAATCCAAGAGAGGGCAGTGCCGGTAATGTTAAAGGTGGTTTCAAGTCGAGTGAGGAGGATGGTGTGATCGATGGTGTCAAAGGCGGCGCTGAGGTCGAGGAGGATGAGAATGTTGAGGTTGCCAGCGTCAGAGGAGAGGAGAAGGTCGTTGGTGATTTTGAGGAGAGCAGTTTCAGTACTGTGGTTGGAGCGGAATCCGGATTGGAATGTTTCATACAGGTTATTGGCAGAGAGGTGATGTTTGAGTTGAGTCTCTCTCTCAGATCTCTCGATGTCTCCATGTCTCTCGGTCCCTGCTCTCAAATGTTGTGTTTGTGTCCTTCCCCCTCTCTCCCCATCTTGTCTACCGCTCCCGATGTTATATGTTTTATGTGTCGGTTTGTCTTTCTGTGTGATTAATGTTCGCTCTTTCACGAGCCTCGATCTTGTATACAAAAAAAAAAAAAGTGGCTACACCGCGTTCCAAAACTTTTGACAGAAAGGGTAGGTTGGAGATGGGTCTGAAGTTATTTAGGGTGTCAGGGTTTAGTCCAGGTTTTTTCAGAATGGGGGTAACAGCAGCAATTTTGAGGGACGGTGGGACGATGCCTGTAGACAGGGAGGAGTTTTTTGTTGCAATGATAAGTGGAGAGAGAGCAGGAAGGGAGGCCTTTACAAAGCTGGAGGGGATGGGGTCAAGAGTGCAGGTGGCAGTTTTCATTCCTATGAGGAGTTCAGAGAGGTCAGTAGGGGAGACTGGGGAGAATTGAGACAGGGGATGGCAGGATAAGGGGGGGCAGGTGGTTTGGTTTGAGGGGGAGCGGGTGCGGCGGTGGTCAAGCTGTTGTAGATGTTTTCAATTTTGCGTTGGAAGAATGAAAGGAAGGAGATGCAGTTGTCTACTGTGAATGACTGGGTGGTGGTGTTCAGGGCGCTGAGGAGTTTGTTTATTGTAGAGAAGAGTGCTTTTGGGTTTCCGGAGCCAGAGTGGATAATTTGAGAGTAGTAGGCGGAGCGGGCGCGGGAGAGGGCATCTTTATAGTGTTGTAGGTGGTCCTTGTAGGCCTGGGAGTGAACTGTGAGACCTGTTTTATTGCGGAGTCTTTCAAGTTGGCGAGCACGAGTTTTCATCAGGCGGAGTTCAGGGGTAAACCGGGGAGCAGAATGGGTGAACGAAACTGTTTTGGTTTTCATAGGCACAACCTGCTCAAGGCAGGAGGAGAGAGTGTGGTTGTAGTAGTCGGTGAGGTCAGAAGGGGTGTGGAGGTCAACGAAGGGAGAAGTGGACATTTTTTCAGCGAGGGTGGATGAGAATGAGGTAGGTGAAAGAGCGTTTAGCTTACGGAAGTTGATAGTGCGATAATGCCTTGGTGCTGGTGCTGGGGTGGGGATGTTGATGGTCAGAGTGATGGCTAAGTGGTCAGAGAGAGTGAGGTCGGAGCCAGAGAGATGGTGCAAAATTAGTCCAGTAGAGCAGACAAGGTCCAAAATGTGACCACGGTTATGGGTAGGAAAGTTGACATGTTGAGTGAGGTTAAAGCAGGAGAGTAAATCAGTGAAGTCAGTGGTTATCGTTGAGTCAGTGGAGTCCATGTGGATATTGAAATCACCAAGGAGGAGGATTGAGGGGGAGAGGGAACATAGCTGGGTCAGAAAGTAGGAGAAGTCAGACAGGAATGATGGGTGTGGTTTGGGAGGGCGGTAGACAACAGCTATGACTGACTGTGTGTGATCAGAGAGTTTAAAAGCCAAGTGTTCAAATGATGGAGCAGATGCGATGGAGATGAGGCTGGTCCTGATGTCTTGTCGGTGAATAAATACCCTCTTACAGCAAGCAATACCGTCTGGTATACGCCTAGTTGGTCAGGGGTTCATCCTACAGCAAGATAATGACCCTAAACACACCTCCAGGCTATGCCAAACTACCTTCGAGGAAAAGAACAAGACGGTAGGCTTCAAATCATGGAATGGCCAAGCACAGTCTCCAGACTTAAACCCCATCGAGCTGGTTTGGGATGAACTGGACAGAAGGGTGAAAGCAAAGCAACCTACAAGTGCAACACATTTGTGGGAACTTCTGCAACAGTGTTGGAAAGAACTTCACGAACAATATTTGATTTCCATTGTAGAAAGAATGCCACGAGTGTGTTCAGCCGTTATATCTGCAAAAGGTGGCTACTGTGCTGAGTCAAAAATTTAAATTAAATTTTGTTAAACAAAATGATTCTATGATTTCTTTTTTCATCTCCAATTGTTTATTTGTTCTATGCCTAATTTCAGAGTACATTGAGACATTAAACTGTGTAAATTTCAATAAAAACTGGAAAAATTGAGGTGTTCTAAAACTTTTCACCGGTAGTGTAGAGGTATAACGTTTTTCCAAGATGACGTCCGTATCATGTGACCTATGACGTCATAATTATGCATTGAAAAATACTACAGGCGGAGGTGCTTCTATGGTAAAATTTCGTGTCAATCGGACCAACGGTTGCCAAGAAAATGAATTTTTCAAATGCAGACATGGCACACGTACGCAACTGAATGCTTAACCCCGCTTTTTGCTTTACGAACCCAGGGTAACGAGCAAGCGCAGGTGCAAGTTCTGAGGCACACTCCTTCAAGATACGAACGAGAATGAATGCCATTTTGTCCGTATGCCTTGCTTGTGTCCAGAGATAGGATTACTTTTTTGACTGCATGGAAAGAGATTATAGGGAGTGGTAAGTAAAGTGATGTTCACACGATTGTGGTCAGAAGAACCAATTGGAGGTGAAATTGCCTCATGGATTGAGGTGAAAAACAAATCCTGCGCAAAGTAAAAAAAACAAAGTACAGTGGAACCTTGACTTACGAGTGCCCCAACTTACGAGTTTTTCGAGATACGAGCCGTCGCTCCGGCGGTTTATTGCTTTGAGATGCGAGCCGAGATCCGAGTTACGAGCTTTCGCCACCCGGTCACGTGGTTATCTTGCCGTTCAAGTACAGTATCTCTGTCGTATAGCGCTGCATTTTTTTTTTCGCATTTTGGTTATTTCGAGTTCACGCCGCCAGGTGGGTTCTGGTCACGTGGTTATCTTGCCGTGCACGTACAGTACGTATCTCTGTCGTATAGCGCTGCATTTTTTTTCTCGCATTTTGGTTATTTCGAGTTCACGCCGCCAGGTGGGTTCTGGTCACGTGGTTATCTTGCCGTGCAAGTACAGTACGTATCTCTGTCGTACAGCGCTGCATTTTTTTTTTCGCATTTTGGTTATTTCGGAAAATTTCTTAGTTTTAACCATGGGGCCTAAGAAAGTGAGTGGCAAGTGCAGTGCTGAGAAGAAGAAGAGGATGATGTGCTTGGATATAAAACACGCAATCGTCGAAAAACATGAGCGAGGTGTCGAGGAGGACGTATATAACGGCAGAGGAGAAGAGCATGCCAGGCCACAACTTGTTCAGAATGCCGGCGATAGCTCGCCTTCTCTTTGTGGAAAACACGGTGAGATCCTTAACATCCAACAACTAATGGGACGCAAACGGGGCGCCCAGTTTAGCGGTACACACATTGATGAATCACCCTGCCTGTGATTCACCCATGACAGGTTATAGCTGGGTCGGGATTCAAACCCAGGCTGGACAGTTTAGACTTTAGAGTCAAGTGTGCGTACCTCCAGTCCAGGCCATCCTGCCAACTTGTATGCTGCATACAGGTGAAATATAAAGCGCGAGATATTTTTATATATACTGTATATTTAAAAAAAAATTGGTGTGGTTTTTGGCGGGCTGGAACGGATTAATAGCATTTCAATGCATTTCAATGGGGAAATTTGATTTGAGATACGAGCAATTTGAGTTACGAGCTCGGTCACGGAACGAATTAAACTCGTAAGTCAAGGTTCCACTGTATTGGAAGAGTGGTCATGACGATCTGGTATATTGGTTGGGTGGGTGATAACTTGTTCCAAATCATTGAGAATGGAAAATGTAAGAGCTTCAACCTCCCCAACATCCGTGTGGGAAGATTTCAACCACTCCCTGTGATGTACATTGAAGTGTCCTAAATAGAGGAATTCTGCTTGAGGGTGTTCGGATGTCATGGCTTCATGGCAGGAATTAAGATCGTCAAAGAAAGCTATGAAGTTTGTCGAGTTGGGAGAGCAGGAAGTGAAACAGAGAAAAATAGTGATGGTCGGGAGACAAATCTTAAGCCAGATGAGATGACATCAAAGTTTGGAGATTCGAGGTCCAGAAGGTGTACAGCAGCAGATGATGTTCAACAGAGGAAAGTTTTGAATGAAGACGACGAATGTTGGTGAAATAAATTGATGAAGAGTCAAGTTTATTCAACAGGCAAGGGGGGGAGGGGGGCGTAGGAGGGTTCTACTGCTACTGCCTGAGCCCCTCCTCTCATTGGCAGCAGAGACGGGCAGGTCACCGGAGATTCTTCGCGCCCCATAATGCCCCATAACCTTTTCATATTTAATTGGATGTTCTTGGGAAATGAGAGGAGAGAGAATGTAAAGGTGAGGAGTGAAAATGAGTAAGAAAAGCGTATGATGTTTATTTGTAAGAGAGATTGAAGCTAGCCCGGTAGCTATAGTTTGAGTGAGACAGGAAGTAATACCAGCATACGTGCCACGGAGAGTGCAAGATGGTTCCGGGCACCACTTTAACACTCATAAATCTGAACGGTAGTACTACCCTGAGCGGGTGCTGCCTACAACGTACGACCTAAAATGTGTACCTACTGTGTTGACGCATTAATTATACGTGGGAAGATTAGATCTTGTGGGGAATAAAATGTTGTATTGTGAATAAAATACAGTGATAGTATTGATAACTTTAAATTTACAATGGTTTAGAAGCTAAAGGGAGTTTTAATGCGAGGTTGTGTAAATGAAGCCTGAGTTTACCTGGCTCCTTAAATTGATCTTTTTGAAGGGTCTAAATGGCTGCATGTTTAGAATATCTGTTTCTGCATGTCGTCCCAAGGAAACACACGAGTTATCAAACAAACTTCACTGCAGAAGTTTCAGGAAGAAATGGGAAACGTTATGAAAGATCCTTACAAGGTTATCATGAGGCCAACCAAGCTTCCAGTTTCTTTGTTGAACGAGAAAAGCAAAGCACATGTGAGTTGATCTTACGTAATACTTGTGCTGTGTAACTCTGTCTGTGTGCCGCTGCTTGTCCGCCTGCCCATGCCTGCCCGCCTTAGTCTGTCCTCCCTCCCGTGCCTGCCCGTCTCCATCTGTCCTCCCTCCCATGCCTGCCCGTTTCTGTCTGTCTGCCCTTCCATGCCTGCTCATCTCGGTCTATCTGTCCTTCCATGCCTGCCTGTCCCTGTCTGTCCGCCCTCCCATGCCTGCCTGTCCCTGTCTGTCCACCCTCCCATGCTTACCTGCTTCCGTCTGTCTGCCCGCTCGTGCTTGCCTGTCTCCATATATCAATCTGTCTGTCTGTCTGTCTGCCTGCCTGTGCCTGCCTGTCTGTTTGCCTGCCCTCCCATGCCTGCCTGTCTCTGTCTGTCTGTCTGCCCGCTCGTGCTGGCCAGTGTCCGTATATCCACCCGTGTTTGCCTGTCTCCATATATCCACCCATGTTTGCCCGTCTCCATATATCCGCCCATGTTTGCCTATCTCTTTATATCCGCCCATGTTTGCCTGTCTCCATATATCCGCCCATGTTTGCCTGTCTCCATATATCCGCCCATGTTTGCCTATCTATGTATATCCACCCATGTTTGCCTGTCTCCATATATCCGCCCATGTTTGCCTATTTCCATATATCCACCCATGTTTGCCTGTCTCCATATATCCGCCCATGTTTGCCTGTCTCCATATATCCTCCCATGTTTGCCTGTCTCCATATATCCGCCCATGTTTCCCTGTCTCCATATATCCACCCATATTTCCCTGTCTCCATATATCCGCCCATGTTTGCCTGTCTCCATATATCCTCCCATGTTTGCCTATGTCTGTATATCCGCCCATGTTTGCCTGTCTCCATATATCCGCCCATGTTTGCCTGTCTCCATATATCCGCCCATGTTTGCCTGTCTCCATATATCTGCCCATGTTTGCCTGTCTCCGTATATCCGCCCATGTTTCCCTGTCTCCATATATCCACCCATATTTCCCTGTCTCCATATATCCGCCCATGTTTGCCTGTCTCCATATATCCTCCCATGTTTGCCTATGTCTGTATATCCGCCCATGTTTGCCTATTTCCATATATCCACCCATGTTTGCCTGTCTCCATATATCTGCCCATGTTTGCCTGTCTCCATATATCCTCCCATGTTTGCCTGTCTCCATATATCCGCCCATGTTTCCCTGTCTCCATATATCCACCCATATTTCCCTGTCTCCATATATCCGCCCATGTTTGCCTGTCTCCATATATCCTCCCATGTTTGCCTATGTCTGTATATCCGCCCATGTTTGCCTGTCTCCATATATCCGCCCATGTTTGCCTGTCTCCATATATCCGCCCATGTTTGCCTGTCTCCATATATCCGCCCATGTTTGCCTGTCTCCGTATATCCGCCCATGTTTGCCTGTCTCTGTATATCCGCCCATGTTTGCCTGTCTCCGTATATCCTCCCATGTTTGCCTGTCTCTGTGTATCTGCCCATGTTTATCTGTCTCCATATATCCGCCCATGTTTGCCTATCTCCATATATTTGCCCATGTTTGGCTGTCTCCATATATCCGCCCATGTTTGCCTGTCTCCATATATCCGCCCATGTTTGCCTGTCTCCATATATCCGCCCATGTTTGCCTGTCTCCATATATCCACCCATGTTTGCTTGTTTCCTACCCCCACCCCCCTCTCTCTCTCGCTCTCGCTCTCGCTCTCGCCCTCCCTCTCTCTCTCTCTCTCTCTCTCTCGCTCTCTCTCGCCCTCCCTCTCTCTCTCGCCCTCCCCCTCTCTCTCTCTCTCTCTCTCTCGCCCTCTCTCTCTCTCTCGCCTCCCTCTCTCTCTCTCTCTCGCCCTCCCTCTCTCTCTCTCTCTCTCGCCCTCCCTCTCTCTCTCTCTCTTTCTCTCGCCCTCCCTCTCTCTCGCCCTCCCTCTCTCTCTCTCTCTCTCTCTCTCTCTCTCTCTCTCTCGCCCTCCCTCCCTCTCTCTCTCTCTCTCTCGCCCTCCCTCTCTCTCTCTCTCTCTCTCGCCCTCCCTCTCTCTCTCTCTCACCCTCCCTCTCTCTCTCTCTCTCTCGCCCTCCCTCTCTCTCTCTCTCTCTCTCGCCCTCCCTCTCTCTCTCTCTCTCTCTCTCTCTCTCTCTCTCGCCCTCCCTCTCTCTCTCTCTCTCTCTCTCTCGCCCTCCCTCTCTCTCTCTCTCTCTCTCTCTCGCCCTCCCTCTCTCTCTCTCTCTCTCTCTCGCCCTCCCTCTCTCTCTCTCTCTCTCTCTCGCCCTCCCTCTCTCCCACTCTCCTCCCCCTCTCTTTATCTCTCTCTACACCTTTGATGTGTATCCATATCTGTGTTGCTGTGTACTATTGTGTACAACAATGTCCTTCTCCATCTCTCTGTTCATCTTGTAGATATACACATCATTGGAAAATCTGTCTCTTGTTGCAAAAATCCCCCCATTGAACTGTGAACGTTGAACATTGGAAAATTCCCCTTTTTGAACTTTACTTTATCCCAGTCTCCTGAAGATCACATTGCTTTCACCTTGGCATTGTTGGGCTAACGTACCATTTTACATTCATCATCTCTCAGATGGCAAGGGTACACATTCTGGATACCGAGAGCTTTGGCACTACGTTTGGGCCGAAATCTCAGCGTAAGCGACCCATGGTTTCTGCTACTGACTTGCTCTCGCTTCAGGAGCACGCCAAAGCTTCGGAGGCAAGCTACGATGATTTGCGAGATCGTGATCTTGTGGCCGAAGACACTGGAGAGCGGTTCGTTTCTCCCCTCTTTGTTCAGTCTTTGTACTGTGACTGTCTTTGCTTATCAATCAAAAGTACTTTTTCAAATATTTTCCGTCAACTTTTCTTGGTAGACATAAGCTGGTATTCCTGTCTATCTTTATGGCCTGTGGGACATTCTATGCCTCTGGGATAATATTTTTGTTTTAGCATTGAGGCCAGAGAAGAAATATTCAAGAAAGGGCAGTCTCGGAGAATCTGGGGTGAACTACACAAGGTGGGCGAAACATATTGGCACAAGATAAGTGTCCATCTCTTCACCATGTTTGCACAATGGTGGGATTTTTAATTTTTGACTTTTGCCGTTTTTGAGGGGGCCCGGTTGGGATGGTTCATTAATTTTTTCATGAGGGTCTTTGAGGTTCCCAGTTTGATTTGGTGCCCGTTACCTGATTATTTGGTTACAGAGGGTGCCCATAACATCCTTCTGCAACTTTGAATTTTTCAAACTTTGTATGTAAACCCGATAGAAGCAAACTGTAAATAAATGCCATATGTAAGCATGATTCATAAGGTTTTTTTCTCGATGCAATATAATTGTCTATACTTCAACTATGTTTAATTTTTTTTCAGATCCATAACTGATATAAGATGGCAGCGTTAGAGGATCAGAACAACACACTTCGACATCACGGCGTCTACTGATATGCCTCCACCCACATTATTACATCATTGTAATACTCGTACCAAGTTTGATTAAAATCCATTCAGCTGTTCTCAGGTTATCACATTTTTACCTGACATGACCGTTGACGTTTAAGCTCTTGACCCCCACATTTAATCAGTTCATGCTTACATCATTAAATACATACCTGTACCAAGTTTGAATTAGATCACTTCAGCCATTCTCAAGTTAGATCGATTACAGTATTTGACCTTTGACCTCTTGACCCCACATTATAATCATTTAATCTTTGCATCATTATGCATAACTCTACCAAGTTTAAATTAGATCACTTCAGCCGTTCTCAAGTTATAGACCTATTACAGACTTTTACCTTTGACCTCTTGACCCCAAAATCTAATCAGTTCATCTCTACATCGTTCTACATAATTGTACCAAATTTGGTCAGAATCCCATCACTGGTTCACAAGTTATCGTGGTAACAAGATTTTTGCTGAACATGACTTTTGACCTTTGGCCATTGACCTCGTGACCCCAAAATCGAATCGGTTCATCTTTACCTCATTATACATACCTGCACCTAGTTTGACCAAGATCCCTTCAGCCGTTCTCAAGTTATGGCGCCAACGACAACCTATCACGGACGGACAGCCGGACGGACTTCGTCGGCGGAGGCATATAAAGGTAAACTCTGTGCTATAGCTAGCTCTCAACTAACGTCCATAACAGCAGTGAGAAGAAAATTCATCACTCGTTGCAAGAAAGATGCACTACTAAGGAACTTGATTAACAATTGGAGAATTTTTTTTAAAGAAACACGTTCAATGAAGGACAAACCAGGATCGGTAAGGCTATGAATCGGCGAAGAAGCCATGGCATACATCCAGGAATCATTTGAATGATGTCCACGCAAATCATTTTGACATGCATCCCTTGAATTGATCATGCCACGGACGACAGTGAACAAAATCTTCAAAGCACTGTTACATGACCATGCTTCCAAAACCCATGCAGTTGAAATGTTACAAGAAGACGACGATTCAAGATGAGATTTTTGTCAACTCTTCAAATCAAAAGTTCTCGATTCCCCTTGGTTTCTTGAGGAGGTAACATTTTCGAATTCCACATTTCTGGCAAAGTCAACCATCACAACTGTCACATGGGGGACAGAGACATCTATGGAAATTTGCAACATGAAAGAGACTCCCCAAAGAGTGATGTCTGGTGTGCTCTCAAAGTCACACATCGTTGGTCCTTTCTTTTTTGAAGGAGGAACAGTGAATGGTGACCGCTATCTGTCGATGATACAGAATTTCTTTATTCCTAAACAACGTTAATTGAATATTTTAGACAGCAACTTCTTTCAGAACGACCGTGCTCCTTGTCTCTTTGTTTGTGACGTGCGGGTTTTTTGATGTTGTCTTCCCAGAGGAGTGGATCGGTCGACGTGGATCACATGCTTGTCCACCTCGTTCATCTGACCCGTCCCAATTTGATTTATTTTTAAGGGGCCATGTGAAAACTACTGTTTACTCATCAAAATCCCATTCTTTGGAGGAACTTAAAAGTAGAACCACGAATGCAATTCATCACATTACTCAGCAGTAACGCAAGTGTTTTTGGAGAATTAGAAAATCGGATTTGAAAAATGTACCACGGCAGATGGCAGTTATGTTGAAACGTAAAAAGTTGAACTGAGTTGTGTTAAAAGTTTATGAACTTTGCTTTCATGCGCCATTCATGGTTTTTCTATCATGTGTTCTTTAAACGTTATAAAAGTTCAAGGTTGCACAAGGATTTTATAGACACCATGTATTGTACGAGTGCCTCGGAGGTTGCCAGTTCGGATGAGGCCTGGTTTACTTATTTTCTATGAGTGGTTTGGTAGGAGGCCAGTTTATTTATTTTGGAAGAGTGTCTTGAAGCTTGCCAGTTTGGATGTAGTCTGTTTCGGTTGGGGTCTGCTTTATTTTGCACAAGTGCAATTGAGATTACTTGAGCAGGAAATTATCGTGAACTAAAATTCTTAAAACCTGGGTCTGTATCAAATGTTGGCTCAATCGGGTTATTGATGCTTCTGGCATTCCTGTGACCGTTATTCTCAGGTCGTTGATGCTTCTGACATCATTCTCCAAGTACTGGATGCGCGAGATCCTCAGGGGACACGCTCTCCATATATTGAGAACTTTCTGCGCAATGAGAAACCCTGGAAGCATCTCATTTTTATTATTAACAAATGCGACCTTGTCCCTACTTGGGTCACGGTACGTGCAGCTGTTCTTTAGCGCAAATGCCCTTCTCTCTTCACCCCTTAAACCTGCCCACCCTCAAGGAGTCTGTTGTTTATATTTGCTCTCTTTGTCGCTCAACTTCCATTTTGATTGAGCTTTTGTTGTTTCAGCAACGTTGGGTTGCCATCTTGTCGGCTGAGCATCCGAGCCTAGCTTTCCATGCCAGCATCACGCATCCCTTCGGCAAGGGTGCCTTAATCCAGCTTCTGCGGCAGTTTGGAAAGGTGAGGAAAGGCCAAGCATGGTATTTCCCTCCCCTCCGCCCCACCCCTTGCTTCCTTCCCCATCCCCCCTGAAGTCCTCCTTTACGGCTGCAGCTTTTGTTTGTCGCTTGATCACGTGGCTGTGGTACACTGTAACAAGAATCTCCTAGAGGTCGTCATGGGATCTCGCGAGATCCTTGTCATGTTCTTATCATATCTCGAGAGAAATGTGAAGGAATTTTTGTAATTGGGAATCAAAATTGGGGGATCAAAAAACAACTTCTCTACTTCTGGTTTTATTTGAAGAGCTCGCACAATTAACTCGAGCGAGAGTCACCTGACCATAATTTCAGTTTGCACCGCGTGACTGCACAACCCCGTTCATGCTTTCGTCAGATGATTCATGGTTACATGGTTCCTTGAGCAGTCCCACTGCTCAGCAATTGTCGCAAAATTTCGTGTGAACAGGCCTATGATTGCTTGCCTATCTCTCCTGTGGAGTGCCAGTTTTGTTGGCAGCCGACCGTATCACATGGTTGCCAGAAGTCAAGGCACCGTTGAAATAAAACTCCGATTGGAATAGGTGATGTGAGGAAACCTCGTCTCCACTTAATTTTTTTTATCGGACGAGACGTCATGTTGCGGGCCTAGAACATCACGGGTCATGTCTGGTGCGCTTCTGCTAGCCCTCTCAGGCTGCACTTTTCCTTTGATGCGACAAAAGTTACTGTGGAACATTGATGTTTCGTCCACATTCCGATTATACTTAATCACCTGAGATTTGTGGTGCATGCCGTTTGCTGGAAGGCAATAGTGTTGGATCCACCTTGACCCATACATCTTTATCTCCAAAGCACGCATTAAGGATTAAAGATTCCACTTGACTCTCTTAGAATTACTTTCACTGCGGTGTTTACGGTCAATCAGTATTTGCAGGTAATTTATTTGCATTGAATTATTTTCCAAAAAGGGAAATTGAAGGGCATGAAAAAGTTTGCAGTGCATGTGGAACTTCAAAATGACTTCCTTGAATCTGTGTGACTGTCATGTACTCTAACGCGTCATGCAGCTTTGGTGTAATGAATTTTGTAAACGGTACTTGTTCGCACTAAAATACGGAGAAGACTGATTGAAAGTTACCCATCATTACCTCCACCACCGTAGGTGGACAGAGGTTATGTTTTTTTACCCCTGTTTGTCTGTCTGTCTGCTTGTTACTTGTGAAACCGAAGATTTGCAAGTACAGTCTGACCCCGATATTCGTGGTCCTAACATTCACGGGTTCAGCGTATTCGCAGTTTATAAAATACGACCTGCTTCTACATTCACGGCCCTGTGTCCCACGTATTGCGCAGTTTTTCATGAGCACAAATAATTTCCCGCCGACCCACGGACTTACTTGGCACTTGATTGATTATCCCTTTACACCAGTGGGTAGGGATCTCAGGTTAGTATTGTTAGTATAGCGTAAGGACTCGACTTTGTTATCCCTTTTACGCCGCACCCAGTGACCCGATGCCCACGGCACTAATGGATTTACGATCTACGAACCGCGCACTTTGTTTATCACGTACAGACATACTCGAAAAATCTGAATTAGCCGACGTTGGGGCCCAAAAGCATCCGATTAACTGCCGATACGACGCCATCTTACGACGCCATTGTATTGGCGTCTGCTGGGCGAAGGCGAAGCAAGCCGTCCGCTGATTGGACAGTCGAGTGGTGTGAACATGGGTGGTGTGAACCAAATGGTCTTTTTATTCCCTTGAACATTTTAAATTAGGATATATAAGGAAACGTCTTTATCGTCATTTTAATAAAGTTAAATGGAGTGACGTTGCGATACTCGGGGTGTGTTGCATAAATCCTTGTAACTCAGAGAGGTGTAGCAAGTGGCGAGACGTAAGGAAGCTTAAAGATAACGAGCTGAAACAGACGAACGATATGTCAATCCCTTTCTACACCGAACGGCAATAAAAGTATGAGAGCGGGAAGGCATGGCCTGAGCACTTCGAGCAGAGAGGACTGATTGGACTTAACTTAAAGAGAAAAAATTGGAGCTTAACGGAAGAAGAAGATCCCATGAGCGCTCCCCTATGCCATCCATAATGGTACACTCTATCCATACACCACATCCTCCCTTCCGTGGATGTTCCACGGGTTTCATGTCTTTATCGTCATTTTAATAAAGTTAAATGGAGTGACGTTGCGATACTCGGGGTGCGTTGCATAAATCCTCGTAACTCAGAGGGGTGTAGCAGGTGGCGAGACGTAAGGAAGCTTAAAGATAACGAGCTGAAAACAGACGAACGATATGTCAATCTCTTTCTACACCGAACGGAAATAAAAGTATGAGAGCGGGAAGGCATGGCCTGAGCACTTCGAGCAGAGGACTGATTGGACTTAACTTAAAGAGAAAAAATTGGAGCTTAACGGAAGAAGAAGATCCCATGAGCGCTGCCGTCACTTATCGAGGTGTGTTGAGGTCTGAAGAGATGAGGTGGTTTCTAGGAGCGATTTGCACCTTTTTACTGCTTGAGGTGAGTTCGGTTCGTGTTTTGTGACTCGTAGATTTATTAATCAAAACACGGTCACAGTGGCGTCAGGCACTGTGACCGTGTATGTGACTCATATTCGCGATTACCACAGAAGCACATCGACGGGGAGTATTCTATATAATAATAGCGTAAGGACTCGACTTTGTTATCCCTTTTACGCCGCACCCAGTGACCCGATGCCCACGACACTAATGGATTTACGATCTACGAACCGCGCTCTTTGTTTATCACGTACAGCCATACTCGAAAAATCTGAATTAGCCGACGTTGGGGCCCAAAAGCATCCGATTAACGGCCGATACGACGCCATCTTATTGGCGTCTGCTGGGTGAAGGCGAAGCAAGCCGTCCGCTGATTGGACAGTCGAAGGCGACAGCAAGCCATCCACTGAGTGGACAATCCAGAGCATGCATTTGTGCCGGTGTCGTCGATCGTGTTGTACGCTAACCTCATCAGGTGGGTTTACCATAATTTCTTCCATATACTGTGATTACAACGAAGTGCAACCGATCAGCAGCCCATCAGTATCATATAAAGCAATAAATACCAAGGCTTCAGCTTCTGAAAGCTTAAAACAAAGTGTACTTCGCCGAGTGACGAAAAGTAGGCGTAGGCCTAGGCCCTACCTATCCAGTTGTTGTGTTTCCGTTGTGCCCATGATCTCAAGAAATGGCGTAGGCCATGTGGCGTAGGGTAGGTCATGATCAGCCCCTCCCCCCCCCCCCCCCCCTTCGTGTCACCAACTACTGCATCTGCCACCGTTCATGATTATCAAAGTAGGCTTTACCCTGTTCACCATGAGGTAGAAATCAGTGAGTTGTATACGAAGAGATAAAAGGATGGCATTAACTTCGAGACGGTACGTGATCGTTGGCTGCGGCTGGCTGATGCCACGTTTTTTTTTCTTTCTAAGTGCAATGGATGCTGATGGACATAATAAAGGTATCGGCTGATCTCTCATCGTAATATTACCCGATGGAAATGAACTGTTTCTTTGTTTGTCATTTCCTGATATGTGGCATGTTCAAGAGCACGGTCGTTCAAAGATGTGTATCTCAAGGTTGATAATACGAGTACGCAAGGAGTCGTCAGAGGCTTGACTATTACTCCAAACATTGTTTATCCAGAAGTTTTAAAATAATTTCAACCTCTGATACTGCGTTCATTGTATTATATTCCTACTGCTCTGCCTTGACATTGATGCTTACCAATGCGCCAGTATGGGGCTAATTCCGGTCGATTTACTAATCCGTTCATTTTTTAAAAGTCTATGGTTCTACTGCTGTTCCTTTCCATTGACACATACCACTGCGCCAGTGTGGCCAGAGTGGTGCTATGCCGATTCCTATTACGAATCCATTCATTTTTCAAAAGTATATCGTAGCGTTGTCATTTAAGTAGATTGCAATAAATACGTTGTTCATATACGCACTCTTCATTCTCATCTTCCTTCCTAACTCTTACTCGGACAAGCAAATCCCCTATGCCATCCATAATGGTACACTCTATCCATACACCACATCCTCCCTTCCGTGGATGTTCCACGGGTTTCGGCTAGTCTATATAATAATAGCGTAAGGACTCGACTTTGTTATCCCTTTTACGCCGCACCCAGTGACCCGATGCCCACGGCACGAATGGATTTACGATCTACGAACCGCGCTCTTTGTTTATCACGTACAGCCATACTCAAAAAATCTGAATTAGCCGACGTTGGGGCCCAAAAGCATCCGATTAACTGCCGATACGACGCCATCTTACGACGCCATCGTATTGGCGTCTGCTGGGCGAAGGCGAAGCAAGCCGTCCGCTGATTGGACAGGCGAAGGCGAAAGCAAGCCGTCCACTGAGTGGACAATCCAGAGCATGCATTTGTGCCGGTGTCGGCGATTGTTGTTCATATACGCACTCCTGGTGTTGGGCTAGCGGCTAGGGTGCCGGCTTAGGATCCTAGGATCCTGGGTTCGAATCTCGGTCGATCGCCGAATTAATGCCAGGGGGGTTGACTCAGCCTGTCATCCTTCCGAGGTCGGCTAATTGAGTACCAGTTCACTGGTAATTCCCTGTTTGTCGTTGAAGGCGGCAAAAAGGGTTGGCGTCGGGAAGGGCATCCGGCCGTAAAACATTGCTTAAAAAAAGGGGACCAAAAAACAACAACTACCACGGTCCCCGAAAAGGCCGACCCCCGCTTTGCGGGGAAAAATGGCCTCTAAACGGTGGTTTTTTTTTTTATACGCACTCTTCAATCTCATCTTTCTTCCTAACTCTTACTCGGACAAGCAAATCCCCTATGCCATCCATAATGGTACACTCTATCCATACACCACATCGTCCCTTCCGTGGATGTTCCACGGGTTTCGGCTAGTTGTTAGTATTTTCTGTTTTAGGAAAAAGCCTGCTTCACAGAGACGATCGCAAACTCTCAGCATGGGGAGGAGAGGGAAGAGGGAAGAAGATTATAGATGGGTTATGACGTGGGGAGTGGAGTTGCTTGGTTTCTTACATAATTATTAGGGTACCACATGCCTTTCCTGCCTTTCAGGCTGTGGTACCCTATTGGTTTTGCTCAGATTTATTATTATTCTTCCGCCGGGATTTTGCGGGTTTATTCCCTTTGAAATTCATTTTCTCTGCAACCGTTGTTCCGATCAACACAACATTTTCACCACAAGAGCGCCTCCTCCTGTAGAATTTTTGAATGACAATTATGATGTAATAGGTCACGTGGTACGGGCACCATTTTGGAAAAACGAAAAACTTTGTGCCTGTATATATCCCCAAAAATACTCCATTGAAAAGATTGAAATATGGCTCAATGTAAAGTACTCTCCATGGGGAATAACATACGTTAATGATGATGTCATAAGTATCTCCATTATGATGTCATAATTTGACAAGTAGAACGTTTGAGCTGATCAATACGAAATTTTGTGAGCATGATCTTGTTGGAGGTTCGTCCTTGTTGGAGGTTCGTCCTTGTTGGAGGTTCGTCCTTGTTGGAGGTTCGTCCTTGTTGGAGGTTCGTCCTTGTTGGAGGTTCGTCCTTGTTGGAGGTTCGTCCTTGTTGGAGGTTCGTCCTTGTTGGAGGTTCGTCCTTGTTGGAGGTTCGTCCTTGTTGGAGGTTCGTCCTTGTTGGAGGTTCGTCCTTGTTGGAGGTTCGTCCTTGTTGGAGGTTCGTCCTTGTTGGAGGTTCGTCCTTGTTGGAGGTTCGTCCTTGTTGGAGGTTCGTCCTTGTTGGAGGTTCGTCCTTGTTGGAGGTTCGTCCTTGTTGGAGGTTCGTCCTTGTTGGAGGTTCGTCCTTGTTGGAGGTTCGTCCTTGTTGGAGGTTCGTCCTTGTTGGAGGTTCGTCCTTGTTGGAGGTTCGTCCTTGTTGGAGGTTCGTCCTTGTTGGAGGTTCGTCCTTGTTGGAGGTTCGTCCTTGTTGGAGGTTCGTCCTTGTTGGAGGTTCGTCCTTGTTGGAGGTTCGTCCTTGTTGGAGGTTCGTCCTTGTTGGAGGTTCGTCCTTGTTGGAGGTTCGTCCTTGTTGGAGGTTCGTCCTTGTTGGAGGTTCGTCCTTGTTGGAGGTTCGTCCTTGTTGGAGGTTCGTCCTTGTTGGAGGTTCGTCCTTGTTGGAGGTTCGTCCTTGTTGGAGGTTCGTCCTTGTTGGAGGTTCGTCCTTGTTGGAGGTTCGTCCTTGTTGGAGGTTCGTCCTTGTTGGAGGTTCGTCCTTGTTGGAGGTTCGTCCTTGTTGGAGGTTCGTCCTTGTTGGAGGTTCGTCCTTGTTGGAGGTTCGTCCTTGTTGGAGGTTCGTCCTTGTTGGAGGTTCGTCCTTGTTGGAGGTTCGTCCTTGTTGGAGGTTCGTCCTTGTTGGAGGTTCGTCCTTGCTGGAGGTTCGTCCTTGCTGGAGGTTCGTCCTTGCTGGAGGTTCGTCCTTGCTGGAGGTTCGTCCTTGCTGGAGGTTCGTCCTTGCTGGAGGTTCGTCCTTGCTGGAGGTTCGTCCTTGCTGGAGGTTCGTCCTTGCTGGAGGTTCGTCCTTGCTGGAGGTTCGTCCTTGCTGGAGGTTCGTCCTTGCTGGAGGTTCGTCCTTGCTGGAGGTTCGTCCTTGCTGGAGGTTCGTCCTTGCTGGAGGTTCGTCCTTGCTGGAGGTTCGTCCTTGCTGGAGGTTCGTCCTTGCTGGAGGTTCGTCCTTGCTGGAGGTTCGTCCTTGCTGGAGGTTCGTCCTTGCTGGAGGTTCGTCCTTGCTGGAGGTTCGTCCTTGCTGGAGGTTCGTCCTTGCTGGAGGTTCGTCCTTGCTGGAGGTTCGTCCTTGCTGGAGGTTCGTCCTTGCTGGAGGTTCGTCCTTGCTGGAGGTTCGTCCTTGCTGGAGGTTCGTCCTTGCTGGAGGTTCGTCCTTGCTGGAGGTTCGTCCTTGCTGGAGGTTCGTCCTTGCTGGAGGTTCGTCCTTGCTGGAGGTTCGTCCTTGCTGGAGGTTCGTCCTTGCTGGAGCTTCGTCCTTGCTGAAGCTTCGTCCTTGCTGGAGCTTCGTCCTTGCTGGAGCTTCGTCCTTGCTGGAGCTTCGTCCTTGCTGGAGCCTCGTCCTTGCTGGAGCTTCGTCCTTGCTGGAGCTTCGTCCTTGCTGGAGCTTCGTCCTTGCTGGAGCTTCGTCCTTGCTGGAGCTTCGTCCTTGCTGGAGCTTCGTCCTTGCTGGAGCTTCGTCCTTGCTGGAGCTTCGTCCTTGCTGGAGCTTCGTCCTTGTTGGAGCTTCGTCCTTGTTGGAGCTTCGTCCTTGTTGGAGCTTCGTCCTTGTTGGAGCTTCGTCCTTGTTGGAGCTTCGTCCTTGTTGGAGCTTCGTCCTTGTTGGAGCTTCGTCCTTGTTGGAGCTTCGTCCTTGTTGGAGCTTCGTCCTTGTTGGAGCTTCGTCCTTGTTGGAGCTTCGTCCTTGTTAGAGGCTCGTCCTTGTTCGAGCTTCGTCCTTGTTCGAGCTTCGTCCTTGTTCGAGCTTCGTCCTTGTTGGAGCTTCGTCCTTGTTGGAGCTTCGTCCTTGTTGGAGCTTCGTCCTTGTTAGAGGCTCGTTCTCGCGGTGCATCTTGGCATGTGTCGTTCCCTAGAACGTAGAAGCCCGGATGCCTGAAATCCTCCTTGGACCCCTCAGACCCAATCATTTTCAAATTTCTACAAATATGCTGGGTCGATGCGTCCTTGGTCGGTTGTAGTTATGACAAACTGAGATGGTTTCATGCTACACCAATAGCCGAAAGATCAGAGGGTTGCCAGAAATTGGACAAGGTTTGGCCGAAATACCCGAGTGTGGATCGGTCCTACAAGATGTTCGCTTCTGTGGTGGGGACATTTTACAGAGAACTGTTATTAAACAACAGAGATGGTTCGATCTTATGGTTATTCACTACAATTGAGACGAAGCCTTCCCAACGATTTCGTGGAAGAAACAACAGTCGCACAAATCTGTAAGATGATCACTGCTGAGCTACCAAAATGGGGACACAGGTGATTCGAGTGGTGAATCGAACACCTGTGTTGGTCTGCCTGCGACCGATCTCACGTCGCTAGATGTGCTGTCCGGCATCGCAGCCACCTTGCCCTCCGCATCTGAAGAGCTTAAAAACCCTAGCTAACAATACCCATGACCACTCCACCCCCCTTCTCCCTTAACATCCTCCCACAATCTCCCATCAACCATCACCCCCACAATACCCACCACCATCCCACACCCTTCCACCAGCCCCCTCCACAATCCCTCATCAACCGTGTGCCTGGGCCGAAAGATCAGAGGGTTGCCAGAAATTGGACAAGGTTTGGCCGAAATACCCGAGTGTGGATCGGTCCTACAAGATGTTCGCTTCTGTGGTGGGGACATTTTACAGAGTTCTTGTGTAGATGTTGGTGTTGGTGTGGTACACAGAATGTAGGTGTTGATTCCATTGCATATTTCTTCTGGAGTAATGTAACTGATTTTATTTATCAATCAATACAAAATCCCTGATAAACTGTCAATTAAACAGTAAAACAAACCTACCAATCTGTAGTGAACATTCAACTGCTTTCCATCACTAATTTGGTCTTCAATAGTTTCTTCAAAATCACACCATTCTGTTTCAACATGCTGAGAAACTTCAGAGTTGCTAATGACGGTGGAATCGGTATCGGAATCCGAGCTCAGAATGCACTGTTTCTCTATGTAAACTGCCATTTAGATCAAGGTGAGTTTATAATGTGACGTCACTGGCAAAATCGAAAATCGACACTAGGGCTATTTTCGACACTTTCTTATTGGAAATAAAATTTCAAAAACACCTACCCTTCAAATTAGACCATGATTAATGATTTTCAATGGTTTTCAGCAAAAAAAGTTTTGCGTTTGGGTTCCTCTTTAAGACCCTCAAGACCCTTTTTACCTTTTAAGACCCTATCAACACTTTAGACACATTTAGACACCTTCACCCTTTAGACCCCCAGAACCTTTAGACCCCCAGAACCTTTAGACCCCCAGAACCTTTAGACCCCCAGAACCTTTAGACCCCCAGAACCTTTAGACCCCCAGAACCTTTGGACCCCCAGAACCTTTGGACCCCCAGAACCTTTGGACCCCCAGAACCTTTAGACCCCCAGAACCTTTAGACCCCCAGAACCTTTAGACCCCCAGAACCTTTAGACCCCCAGAACCTTTAGACCCTCCCCCTACCTCCCCATAACCTTGAGACCACACAGACCCTTTAAACCCCACAGACCCTTTGGACCATTACACCAATTGAGTCCCTTGACCCGTTTCGACCCCTTACACCCTAACTACTATTGTAACATACTCTTTCAACCTTTAAACCATCTAGAGCCTTTTTGGCTTACACACCACAAACATCTACAGTCTTCTTTCAAAACACAGACTATACTTTCTCAACAAGTAATCAAGTAAGTTTCAGCGTCGAGGTGAAGTCTTGGTCGACCCGTGTTTATTAATTACAGGTGTCTATTAATTACGTACTGTTTAAATGTGAGTTGGACTGTGACTAGCCTCCATCTATTAATTATATATCATTGGACGATGTCTACGTCTATTAATCGGGCCTATCGCTGGGATACAAAACTTAAACTGTTCTGCTCGGCCGAGGTATGCGCTCTACCGAGCGCCCTTGTATTTTTACTTGAGTCCGTATTGTTCTGTCCAAATACATAACGCAGTCGAAGCTTGTTCATTGGCTTGTCTCCGCTAAATGCAGAGATGAGGCACGGCCAGAAGGTCGGTTCAGGTCGGCAATGCTTCCGGCTTGATTTGAACTCTTCTGTCATTGACACCCTTGTCCAGTGAGTGTTTCTACCCACCGGAAGCACGAAGCATCGCATGATGGGTTCTGTGGGAGTTTATTCACGTTTCGCTTCATGTAGGAATGAGCTTAAACCGCGGAAACCTTTTGGCTTTCCCACAGGAGATGGGCCATGGGTTTTTGAGCATGCATGAGGCCACAAGTTAACCAAAAAGATGATGACGTGATTTGGGTTCATTTTATCCTTTGGAGGAATGGCCACTTGCTGACGAAGACCGTTGCATCCTGCTTCTGTTATCCTTGACCTTTGATAAAGTATGTGGTTGTTGTCACTCTAACAAAAGGTACTTTGGTGCTGTCAACCTCGAATATATGAAGGGTTTCTAAGGTAGAGCAGCCTGTTGGCCTTTATTCTGAATCGGGCCTGATTGTGATGGGATGGTACAAATATAACACTCGGCTGGATTAATAACAAAAAGCAGGCACAAGAGGAGGAGTCATATTCCCGGAAGGGGCAAGGGATGTGCCAACAATGTGCAGAGTAAAATGTCATCACCAAGCACTTCAGAACTTTTTCCAGGATTAGTTTGGCCAGCGGGTGTTTTACTTCCGACAGCCGAAAACACTGAAAACGCTGCAACTTCATGTGCGGTCTGTTTAGAGCCAAACCGAGTGCCCGTCGGGTTCCTCATATGAGACTTTCACTTTTTAATTTATTTGTGAAATGTATGCTTTGTGGTTAACGTTTTTTAATGCGCTCATATCATATTTTATATTTTTATTAATTATATTTTTATAATTTGTTTATCAAATTTTTAAAATGATGCCTTCCTTTCTTGTAAGGCAAGGCATGTCCTTCCAAGAAAGGAATCTGTGCTCATTGTTTTTTTGTTTTTTTTTCTCAAGCTTCATATCGACAAGAAACAGATCAGTGTGGGGTTCATCGGCTATCCTAACGTGGGTAAAAGTTCCATCATCAATACCCTGCGCTCCAAGAAGGTCTGCAAGGTGGCTCCTATTGCTGGCGAGACAAAGGTATTTCTTTCACCGATGGTCTCTTTCCACCCAGCACGGATCACGTAGTTAAGGATCATGGCACCAGTAAGGAAACTCTCGGCGAGCATGTCTCGCAATGCTTTCCACGATCACTGTTTAAAGGGTAATGCTTCTGACTTCATCTGTACTCTTCTCTTATCGATGAGGGAACGAAATGAATTACCTTTTTATTTTATTTTTTCTTTTGTATACAAGATCGAGGCTCGTGTGAGAGCTAGCACATTAAACACACATTAGCACATTAAACACACATTAGCACATTAAACACACATTAGCACATAAAACACAAAAAAACATAAACGGACACATAAAACAACTAGATGGTATTCATAGAATACTTACCCTGCGCAGTCAACTTGTTGCGAACCAACTCTTCTGTTTTCGAACATTTTTTTCTTTGATCCAATATGGCTGCCAGACCACGTAAGCGATGACATCATAAATTTATATTTTCTAAATAATTGTTGCACAGATCACGCTCAATACATTTCAAACTGATCACACTAAGCGTTGTCCCTGTCGAATTATGATGTCATAATTGTCACCAATGACGTCATCGTTAACAACACCTATTCCCCATATGGAGTTCTTTACAATTGGCCATGTTTCAATTTTTTCCATGCAGCGGTTTTGGAGATAATTAGATAGAGGTGCAACATTTTTCGGTTTTTCCAAGATGGCGCCTGTACCACATGACCTATGACGTCATGATTATCATTAAAATGTTTTAAATATTCTAAAGGAGGAGGCGCTCCTATGGTGAAAATTTCGTGTAAATTTCATGACGTAATTCGACAAGTAGAAAACTTCATCCGATCAAGATGAAATTTCTTGAACGTCATCAATGGATAAATTCGTGGAGGAAAAATAATAATGATGACGTCATCGGTCACGTGGTTCGGCCGCCATATTTGTTTTAACACAAAGGCCTTAAAAACCACTAAAAACACGTCCTGGCGAGGGTCTGCAATCTCTGATTTGTTTTGTACTCTACTCTTAACTTTTGATATCGAACATTACTTGGCTTGGGTGAGGAAAATGGGATGTTAAAACTACATTGGGACAAAAGTCTGGTGATTGGCAGGAAGGGGGAGGGGGGGAAGGTGTGCAGGGCGAAGGTGCTATTAACAAATGGTGTGTAAGGTGCAACGGTGACAAGACTCCATCAATAGTGTACACTTAGCCCACCATTCAAAATTGAGACATCTCCGCGAGCGGTAGAGTCGTGAACCAGTCAAGTTTTGAAAGTGCACTCGGGGTTCAAAGGAAAAAGCAGTTTATCACACGATGATGAATAGCGTTCTTGCGGTTGATAGTGAAAGCATTCTTGTGGTTTTTTTTTTGGTTTTTTTTTGGGAGTGATGCCTTTGCAGACTCTTTTCCAATCTTTTGGCTTTTGCATGCAGGTTTGGCAGTACATCACCCTTATGAGACGCATTTTTCTCATCGACTGCCCCGGAGTTGTCTACCCATCTGCTGACACAGACACGGAAATAATCTTGAAGGGAGTGGTGAGTTTAGATTCTGCGTTCACCTTTTTCATGAGCCTGGTGTTAGCTTAGCGGTTAGGGTGCGGCTTGGGGATTCTAGGATCCTGGGTTCGAATCTTGGTCTATCGCTGAATTAACGCCAGGGGGGTTGACTCAGCCTGTCATCCTTTCGAGGTCGGCAAATTGAGTACCAGTTCACTGGTAATTCCCTGTGTGTCGCAAGAGGCGACTAACAGGGTTGGCGGCAGGAAGGGCATCTGGCCATGAAACATTGCTTCAACAAAGGCCAACCACCGCTCTGCGGGGAACAATGGCCTCTAAAGGTGGTTTTTTTTTTGTTGTTCACCTTTTTCATGATTTACGAGCGCAGTTTGAATGCGACTCCGACTTTTGAGTCCGTTTCCTGCATTGCAGGTTTACTCGTCTGCCTTTTCATTTATCTTCCTGTCTGTACGTTTGTCTCTAAGTAGGCTTGGTTACATATATCTACAGTGTAGAAATGATGTGTTTATCTTTGCTACGGCTTTCAGGAATGCCCTTCATCGAGATGTTTTCTTGTAAAATTGATTTTGCAGCCTGTGAGTGTTCTGTGGGGTTTTTTTGTGCAGGTGCAAGTAGAAAAGGTCAAGACCCCTGCGGATTACATTCCTGCTCTATTAGATCGGGTCAGGCCCGAGTATGTTCAGCGGCTTTATCGTATCGATTCTTGGGACAGTGCTGAGGACTTCCTGGAAAAGATGGCTGCACGTACAGGCAAGCTACTCAAGGTGAGACTGCTGCGAGCAGATCGTGAGTCGTGCACCTTCTGTTTGCTGACCATCTGCACTCTAACCTGTCGTATCCTTTTACTTCTGTGACGGTAATGCTGCCCATGTGTCCCTTTTTAACTTTGCCGTATCCTACACACCCGAGCTTCCGCCTCAAGGGACAATGCCTTGTGGATGAGATTTAGGGGAGCAGCTGTTATGGTTTTTATGCATCAGCCCATGAAGGTGGTCAGGGGCATTATGTTGTTTGGTTTTGCAGCCATATTGGATTTAACCAAAAACCTTTTGAACCAAAAAGTCTTTAAAAAAGAAAAAAAAAGAAAAAAAGACAGCACCAAAATACCTTCCAAAAAAAAAATCTCTCCCAAACCACCAAATTGATTGACTCAAAATTGTATGTGTGTCATTTACTAGGCATGGCGATTAAAGGATGATCGCAAAAACGTCATTGGTCACATGATGTGGCAGTCATATTGAATTGAAGGAAAATATGAAATAATTATATCTCTGAAACCGCTTACCCTATCGATGCGAAATTTTACAAGTATCATCTAACACCATTGTTGCATATAGTTTGAAACTGATGATGGCATAGGTCAGGTGGTTTAGCAGCCATCTTGGATAGAAAAATGAACCTTATGTGATCAACACGAAACTTGACAAACGTGATCCCCTGCCCATATATATGCAGAGTATACATTTTTAAAGGTCATGCCACGTGGTTATGGCAGTCATATTAGCTTGATAGCCGATATTTAAAAAAAATCCCTTCTCTGAAACCGCTTCACCCATCGATGTGAAACCTGTCACGGCTGGTGAAAATGTGATACTTGAAAACAGCTGAAGGGATTTAAATCAGTTCTTTATTTTTAGGACAGTGACCGAGACATCTACCCGTTGTGGGACTATGCAGAGGCATATTGGCGACAGTCGCATTGCTCTGGTTAATAAAAGGTGTGCTTTTGTTGCACTGTGCTGCCTTTGGGATCTTCACAGACTGTGACGTCAATGTGTCCTCCACTTAATGCTGATGGAGGGCCCAGTTTTTCTGGCAAAGTTTGGCTTCTCTTTGAGAGGTGGAATTGATTCTGAGCGCTACTGTTTGTCCAACTAATCCCCGATCCTAGAATATTTTTGGGTTGCAGAAGACTGTCTGAGACTTGCCAAACAGGTTTGAGTCTATAGGGCGAGGTGTACTTTGAATAAATGGCCCAAATGTTCTTATCCTGTTTGAGCATCCTTGTAATCCCCCATGTGGCTGATACAAGGCATGATTCATCGAGCCCGGCAATGTGATGCGGCCCTGGATTGGCACAACAAACGTTTGTTTCCATCGGTGAATATCACTCGATCGATTCCATTCAGGAGTTTTTTATGTTTGGCTTTTTTCACCAAAAGATGGAATGTGTTCGTAAGTTTGTGTTGTGCTGCACGAGTGGATCTTCAAACGTATTATTTAGTGGAACTACACACCTGCAGAAGAATCCTGGCATGAGATCTCTCTAAGACCATTGAGACCCAAAAGGTCAGAGGTTTCACCGGAGGGGACTATATGTTTGCTCCCCATCTGTCTGTCGGTCTGTCCGTCCCACCTGTGGTTTTCCAGACTTTTTTCCCATACCCTTCAACATATTCAACTGAAACTTGGTACAAGACTTTATCAGGATAAGTTGCAGAACAAGTTTGACTTTCAGGGCGTTTCATCGATTTTTAAAATTTGTTATGGCTTTACTATGTAACATATTGGGACCGGTAGGGGACAACACAAATCTCCCTCTTGTTTTTTTTTGGAATTGATTGCTCTGCAGGGAACTGGGGTTTGAAGGATTGGTTTTCCGCAATGCTGTGTTGCTTGTGGAAGGCAAGCTGACCCGTTGTCATTGATGTGGCAGGGAGGGGAACCTGACATGCAGACCGTGTCGAAGATGCTTTTGAACGACTGGCAGCGTGGAAGGATTCCCTATTTTGTGAAGCCCCCACCTGCGCCGACACCCCCGCAGGAGCAGGTACAGTCGCGCTCTCAGACGATCGTTCGATGCATTTGAGCGATTGAGTCGTATTGTGCTTTATCCAACCTCGCTTTGCTTGCTCCAAAATGGACGGATTAACAAAGGACATGCTGTTCAAATCTGAGGTTACTTTGCTCCATTAACCAGATTTTGAGCACTTGGGCAATTCTGATGCAAGGCTTAACCACATCCAAAGATTGAATAAGTCCTTGTTTTCACCTCTTTTGAACATATTTTGTGTAACCACCTCAACCACCAGGGTACCAACCATCCAGCCAAACCGGATGAGGCGACTGTTACAGTGGATGCTGCTCCCAGAGGCAAGTCGGAGGGACCCACGTCGGAGGTTGCGAACAGCGAGGAGCAACCCGAGGAGGATGATGCGGCTGGTGTGATTTCGCACGTGATCCAGGACCTTGGAGACATCAGTGTGGGCCCGGAGTTTGCCGAGGATGACCTGCTTCCCTTGGAACCCGTGGGAGAGCTTGCCGGTGAGGATGATATCTCACCTCATCGTGTGATGATAACACATTGAATGTAGGTGGGGTGAAGATGAATGACGTGTTCCTTATTGTTTGTTTCCTTGTTTTCCCACAACAAGAGGAGATGGGCACCCTGGAAGATGGCAAACACGCGAACGATGAGGTTACGGGAGATAAAACGTGCGATTTTAACAATGGGGATGAAAACAACCTTGTGGACAGGGACGCGACAGAGAAGATGAATAAACCTGGAGGAGTTATCAGAGTACTGGATGATAAGATTAACAAGTACCGCAAGTTTCTGGCTCAAGCCCAAGCCAAGCGATTCTCTGCCATCCGGTATGTTGGGGAAGGCATTTATTTGTGTGCCATGTTTGATGTTGAGGGGGTGAGGGGGAATTGCCGTGTGACTATCAAACGGGTTGGGGCAGACGTGGTGCTCTTGCCATTGAGCCGGTTGGTTTGGTGCTTCACAGGCTTAATGAGGCATCGGTGTGTTGTGCGCCCTCCGTCAGAGGGGGCGTTAGGCCGGGCCTTCTACCGGCACTGGCTGGTGGAAGTTGAAGTCTTCGGTGAAGAGTAGGTTTGTTATTGCCAAGACCCTCAACAAATTTCTAATGCCTGCATCATCAGCAGGGCATCACCTCAGTAATGATGCAAAAAGCGAAAGTAATTTTTTCATCCAATCCTCATCCGATATGCAATCGACAACGATGACTGTGTGATTTGCAGAGTGTTGGTTAAAAACCCGGTTGGCTCATTCCAGGAGGGAGAGGTGGGGTGATCTTTCTGCCACTCCTGGGTTTGATCTACATGCGCTTCCGGTCCACATGTCATGGTTGACTCTCGATACCGTTAACCTGAGCACGACACCTTGAGTTGGGCATTTAATGCTGTCGATTAAAAGGCAGTGCCAATCAGAAATGGACTTATTGAACCTGGAAGTTGGTGCGAGAGAGAGGCCGGGTGGAGGGGTGCGAGGCCTATTGTATGGATTTGCAGATTATTGTCCCCCGTCGCATCGCGGAGCGAAAGGGGGACTATGGTTTTCCCCTCCGTCCGTGTGTGCATAAGCGAAAGACTGAATTCTAATTTGGTGTGTGGGTGCAACTAGGCATAAGGAAGAACGCTATTGAAAATTGGGTCGCCACGTCAACATCCAAGATGGCCGCCTTTCGTCTTCAACTTTGTCAATTCACATCACTTCACCGACGGGGGACCTAGGCGTAACGCTTGTTCATAAGGTTTCTTCCTTTAAGGCCTCATCACAACGAGGTTGATGTGAAAGCGATTCCTGAGTGCTGTTGGACATCATGCCTTGGGCAAAGGTTATTTGGTAAATAGAAAGGAGGGTTGGAGCAGATGGAAGGACAATGTGTTGACGGATAATCTACCATTGTATTTTTGCTCTTTTTATTGTTTGTTTTGGTGTGGTAAGTGTTTTTCGTTCAGGTTGTTTTTGTTTTTGCACTTTTTACTAATCCAGCATTCACACCCCCCCCCACCCCAAACATGCCCTTCCACCATTCTGATGCAACCGTACGACGTCACGTATGATAAAGTGCAGGCCGCTTCTTTCCTTGTGGTTGGCATTCACGTTTGGCATTCCACTGTTGCTCTTTTTCTTTGGGCATCTGGAACGCAGCCGTGTTGCTCCCCTCTCAGCACGGGTCCGTTGGGTGGCCTACGTGCCCTTTACAAGCGAGGAATTTCGTAGAGTATGCAAGTTGTCCACATGTTCCTGTTTATCCACCATCGATGGACCTGCTAAGCACGTGAATACCGTGCAGCCACAGGCATGGTCTCGTGTTATACTGCACTTATAACCACCCATGTTGGCTGGAACACCTTGTGAGTGTAAAATGGATCTCAAAATGGCTTTGATAAACGACGTCGTCGCTCCCTGGGATTCCTGACAAATCGTGACAATCGTGCCGATGGCACGTGCGCTGGAGATGCAACAAAGTGTTATGTTATAATAATAATAACAATAATAATTTTCACATTGAATTTCATGATAACGATATGCTCGTTTTCCCTGTTAATAGCAATGTTAATCCATTAATTTAACTGTAACCCGCTTTTGTCGATTCTGTCCCCGTTTGCTTCTTCCGAGTTGGGAATTGACAATTTTTACGACTTGGCAAACTCCTGCTCGATATGTTTCATTCTCATAACCTTAACAAGCACTTAACCCTTTAGTGATTTGTTTAACTCTCATAACCCTAAAAAACATTTAAATATATGAGCGCAGCCAAACTAAACAGATGGAAACTGAAATACATGTGCAACCCTTTAAATACGCTCTTTTTTTGTTTTGCTGGATCTTGTAGCGGTTTCTCTAATTGTTCTTTGATTAAAGACTTCATATATCTTCCTGTGATGAGCGGAGCGTGCACTGTTGGTGATTGAATGATTGATGAGATTCCCACTTGTGGTTTCAAAAGGGTACATTTTGTGGCGTAAACATAATGTTCTTCTTTTCTTCTTTGTTGTTCTTCTTTTCTTCTTTGTTGTTCGAGTTATTTTTTCATCACTCTTAAATCGCTTTTTGTGTTCTCCATTGGGAGCAATGTCGTGTCCATGTCAAGATGACACGAGAGCATGAAGTGTCAGCCGTTCAGACCAGGCAAGCGGGCAGAGGTGACCTTTAGGGAGCGGACATTTCTGAGCCGGCTCGGCTTTTACCGACCAGCCAATAGTGACACGGACACTTTCCCGAGACGAGCTCTGGGTCCAGAAGCTTAGAATGGACGTCCTTATTACCTCCGCCACCGAAGGTGGACGGAGGTTATATTTTCACCCGTATCTGTTTGTCGATGACCAGGAAATCTCAAAAAGTTGTGGACTAATTCGGACAAAACTTGGTCGACAGGTTGGGTGTGTGACAAAGAAGAATTGATTAGATTTTGGTGTGGATCCGGATGTTGGTTTAGCAGTTAGGGTGCCGGCTTGGGATCCTAGCTGCTAGCCCAACACCAGGGAATAACATCTGTTAATGATGTCATAGGTGCCTCCATTATGACGTCATAATTAGTCAAGTACAAAACTTCATCTTATAAGATCAAATTTCTTGAGCGTCATCTCAGGGTAAATTGGTGGAGAAAAAAAAAAAGTGATGACGTCAATGGTCACGTGGTTCGGCCGCCATATATTAGTCTAGTAGGAAGACTAGGTCCCCCTGCACCCCCCGGAGATATACTTCTAATCAGTGTTTCTAGATTGGAAAAAATGTGTAGAAAATGACTAGCTATGGCCCCAAGCTGAAAAAATGTCCCACATACCATTTTTATGCAAATTACTGCTGCCATTATCAAAAAAACGATTTTTGACATATCTCAGCCAATATTGCAGATAATTGAAAAATGAAGGTGTCTAGACCCATGTTTTGAAGGGCATAGATCATGATAGAACTATTCATAACATGATTACATGTGTCTATGGTATACTAGTATGCTAATTAGTGCTTTATTTACAAAATAATCACAGTTTTACGAAATAATAGACTCATATTAAGGTCCGTCTACACAGACGTTAACACAAAGTTTTATTTTTCTAAATATTACAACTGTCAAAATAGTCCTAGCACTCAATGTGACCACTCTTCTCTTGCTTGTTTTAGATAAACATCATTAGCATTAGTGATTCTACACTGAGTCAGTCATCATCATTTTCATCGAAATCGTCAGAGTCAAACTCTTCTTCTCCTTCCTCTTCCTCCTCCTCTTCGTGCTCTCCTGTGTTCAGAAGATCCACCAGTGAGGTTGGTAGGATGGGACCACTGGACCACATTGGTTTCAACAGTCCTTCATCAGTCCTTATCCATCCTTGCTCCTCATAAGGTTTTGGCTTTTCGATGATATGTTGATCGGCTCTTTTGTACAATGCTACGCGGTGGTTCACACGCTGGATGTGCGGCTTCAGGGCAGACTGGCATGGAGGAAGGCGAGCCAGATCAACCTTGGACTTGGATGTGAGGGTCTTGTCCTCTCCCACCATTTTTCGTAGCAGCTTGGCACGGACAATGTCCACTGATGACTCGCGACTCTGGCCGTACATCACACAGGTGAATTTTTCTAACTGCCTCTCCACCTCAGGGTTGGCATCCCAGTTGTCACCCAGTTCACCGAATGCCCTGTGAAACCTGGGATTCTTCTCCAGCTTTTTCAAGGGCCCGACTTTTCCCTTCCCTTTGAAGGCACTGGTGCAGTCTTCTCCGCTGAACACATAGTACCCCAGGAGAGTGGCACAGTAGTCCTCTCCCAGGGATTCTGCCAGCTCAGAGACGTTGACAAGTTGGCGATGCTTCCCTGACCCTGTATCCAGGTACACCGTCAGCTTGATGTTGTGGGCATGGTGGAGCAGGATCAGGAGGATGTCTGTGTCCGGTGTTCTGACTACAGCGTTCTTGTATCCGATGGTAGCAGCATGATGGAGGTACAGAACCACCCTGGTATCAGTCTCTTCCTGGTTGCTGTAGATCGTGGGGAGTTCACGTACCTCGACCTGAAACACAAAAAGGCACCGCATTTCAATCACCAGTCACTGCCAGTTTCAGATCTAGACAAACATCACAGGTAATCACCTTTTTTTCAGGAAAAATTACAAATTGAATCGCCATTCACGAAGGGCTTTCAATTTTACCTTGCCATTCGTTGAGGCAAGTTGGTGGGCCTTCCCCTCCACGATCAGCACAGCCATCTCTGTTCTCTCCAGCCTGGTAGCTGCCTCTTGTCCACTCCACACTTTCAGAAGAAGCTGGCACATCTGCTTTTTGTTGTCGTCATTTGCAAGGAACATTTTTGAATAGGCGTGCAGTAGTCGACTGTTGATTTGCTGGGTGGGGGAGAACCAGTTGCAGAGGTGAAACCCCCTAGCCCAGGCACAGGCTGCAGGCCACAGCTTCCGATGTATCTGATGAAGAGCCAGATGTAGTACTCTTGCATCGTAGTGGCATAGACTGTGTCATTCTCTGCTGGCGGTGTGAATGATGAGCCTTCAGGGAACTTCGGGCCAACGCGAGTAAAGTGCAAGGGTGGGAGAGTTTTTGGTGTGTCGACCTTCAGGCTACGCTGTTGTGACCTATTGATGGTAGGTAGCATTCGGTCCTTGCTGCTCTCGAACCCGGGCTTGACCTCCTGCACCATGATTCCTCCAGCACTGTTTACAATGTTGCTGCCGTGCACACTGGTAGTGGTTTTATTCAAGTTGTCCCACTCACAGTGGAATACAAGGTTGCCCTCTCCTGTCACAATTTGTGGTGTACGATAAGTTGAGACTTCATCCAGGACCTTGGCGAGAGCAGTTTCCAACTCCAAGGCGAAATCGTAGCTCTCAGAGTGTCCAAGCCTGTGTAGTATTGTGGTGAGCTGTTTGCTTCGGAACAGGTGCCTTACAGTCACACAGAGGAGAATGTGCTTTGGTAACTTCCATTTTCCATCTGACACTGCACGGCACAGATCTTGTCCAATGGAGAAGACCAGACGCTTCACCTTTTCTGTCTCGATGCCCTCCTTGCCAGTCATTAGCACGCTGAGAAAGCGGACAAGGTCTGGAGGTAGGATGTCTTCAGGATTGAGCTCCATGTCTTCAGCTGTTGGTGGCCATGGTTGGTCTTTACACTCTCTGAAAGCCTGTAGAATACCCTGGCGAAGTTGGAGGGCAACATTTTGGTTCTTGTTTGTGCTTCCGAGTGTGAATGCTCGTGCGAGAGCATTGGAAACTGTTATGTTTGAGCTGTGCACAAGCCAGAAAGAAATGACATCACATTTGTCATGATCAACCTTCGTGAAGTGGATATGCTCCTTGATTGGGTCATTCTGTAGGCGTTTCAGTAGTTTCTCTGACCGATAATTTGAGTTCTCATATCCATTCAGTTTCAGTTCCTCGACATAGAGCAAGCGCAAGGAAGAAAGCTGTAGAACTTTATTCTGCTGGATGACCTGGGTTTGAATGTGTTCCAGTACTGAGTTGAATGCCTTTTCATGGGTGGCTGACATGCAAGCCTGCTCCTTTGGTGCTTCGGCTCTGTGAATCGCACGCTCATAGTTGTAGAATGCTGTGCGGAAAGCTTTAAAACATGACGGATGGTGTTTGGCCTCACATGCAAAGAGGTCTTTGTTTTTCACCTTTCGATGGAGTCGATAGAGACCCATTTTCTCAGCCCGTGTTTCGATTTGCTCCCATGCATTTTCTTTGTTTTTAAAGGATGGGAAGGTTGTAGGCCTCTCAGTATTGCGATGAGCATCTTTGGTCTCAACTTTCTCACAAAATATACACTCTGGCGGGAAGATGGGTTCAGCAGAACCTCCTGGTTTACGAGGAGAGTGATGCCATGATGAGGTTGATGGCCCTGGTTCTGTATCATCTCCCAGACGATGAAAGTGGCGGACAAAGTGCTTATAACACTTGCTGTGATATCCTACTCTTTCTAGGTCATCAGGAAGAGTTGCCGGGATCTGATCACATACTGATTGCATACTGATTGCATACGACATGGGGAGTCATGCGGTTGGTTGAGACGTCTATCCCGGATCTTTTGAAGCAGTTGCAGTTTTTCTGAAGCAGATCCTTTAATTTTACGGAGGGGCGTGAAATCCCCATGATCAGACATGGATGGTACATGAAGGATGCATGTAGGAGGAGAGCTTTGGGCTGCAGGTTCTACACTCCGTTTTCTTTTGGGCATGCTTGCTGTCGATGTCTACCATCACTGTTAAATGACAAATAAGAAATCACGAATGATGTTAAAAGTGCCTGTGAAAGGAGGCTCTGAGTTTTCAGTGAGGTAACAGAGGTTCTGAGTCATGTTCTACACTAGGGTACTTTTTAGCTGACTAAACCATGTTTAGTGGCATCAAAAGTGCTAATAGCTAAAACATCTAAATTCTTCCACACTAACGTTAGCTATCTAGGCCAATGAAACATTGTGCTAAGTTACTGTAGCTAGCTCAGCTGTCGTGCCTCTTTCTGGTTCAATTCATATACAGAAGTCAACAGATATGTCTCATGTTTGGCATTAACAAAAGTTTAAGTTACACCGACATTAGGAACATACTGTACATAGATGAGGCTAGCTTTAACGTTAGCTAACATGGTGCTAGCTGGCTCAGCTGTTATTCTGCCTGTTTATGATTTCATGCAGAAACTGAAGTCAAGAGTGTGAGTAACATTATAGTTAGCATCTTACCTGGCTAGATTGGAGGATGAATACCAAGAACAACACACAAATGGAATGGAAGACTGAACTTTCAACTGAGGTATTCAATAACATCAACGTTACCAATTGATACGAGCGCGCGACATTACCAATTGATACGAGCGCGCGAGCGCGCATGTTACATGGATGGAAATGTAAAATGGCAGCTATAGCAGCACTAATTTGGATCTCTAGTCTGTCATTTCTGCACTGTGATTGGATAACATAAAAAAATATGTTTGGGAGTTAACAGCAGGAGTTGGTAGATTTTACGTGGGCTGGGTGAGAAACCTTTAAATAAGCAAGTGAAAATCTCTCGCAATACAAAGTCAATGGTGGGAAGAAAAGTTGAGTGGTACCAATGTTACTGCCAATGTCCCGCCCCTATGCAAGACTCAGGAGCATCTTGTTGACATTTAACCTTGAAAATACCTGGGTTTAGACCCCTTATGTACCATGTTAAGTTATCTGCAGTATTAACGTATCCTTATCATTTGTAAAACTGATTATTTTGTAATTACAGCATTAATATGCATACTAGTATACCATAGACACATGTAATCATGTTATGAATAGTTCTATCATGATCTATGCCCTTCAAAACATGGGTCTAGACACCTTCATTTTTCAATTATCTGCAATATTGGCTGAGATATGTCAAAAATCGTTTTTTTGATAATGGCAGCAGTAATTTGCATAAAAATGGTATGTGGGACATTTTTTCAGCTTGGGGCCATAGCTAGTCATTTTCTACACATTTTTTCCAATCTAGAAACACTGATTAGAAGTATATCTCCGGGGGGTGCAGGGGGACCTAGTCTTCCTACTAGACTATATGTTTTAACACCAAAGCCCCAAAAACCAAGAAAAAACACTTCCTGGCGAGTGTCTGCAATCTCTGATTGCTCTTTCTTGTTTGGTTGTGTGTTTGTTATGGGAGTTTTGCATGCATTCAGACATGATTCACCTAATCTTATCCCGTGCCCACCCAGCATACCCAAGGAGTTGAGCCTCAAGGTTTTGTCCCACTCGGAGAAGAAGCAGCAGGGAGTGAAGAGGTCAATGGAGCCCGTCCGTGGTACGTCCACAGGTTGCTTTTTGTCCGATTGTGGATCTTGCCCGTTCTCCAATACCCGCTGCTTTTCCTCATTCCAGTATCACATCTTTACATTGTTTGTGGTACTTGTGTTGACTGGTTCTGAGGCTAATCCTGTCTGATTCCTTTCACTGTAGTTACCTTGTAGTGTGTGAAGATTGATAAGTCGACAATCTGGTTTCTATCCACAGGAAATTAATCGCCATAACCACCATGGGTATGCTTGGAAGCACCATTCGGTTTCTGCATACTGAACAACTACCCTGTTTTAACCGAGTTTGTTTCGATTTGTTTTGATCTCGACTTGTATCGTGAGATGAAGAACTTGAAGAACCGGTTGAATGATTCATTAATTGTATAGATGCGAGCTCACTATCGCCTGAGAGAACGTATGAGAAATAATTTCGGCCTTACGTCGAAAACTTTCCATCCACTTGGGCCTACCTCTGATGCGGTGGCCACGTGAATAGAGGCCGACGACTGTAAAGTGGCCAGGCGGGTATAAAGGAGGTGCTATCGAGTTTTCAAACACATCTGCTAATAATAATATTATCTTGACATAAAGTTAGTGGTATTTTCCAAGATCTCTTATATCAGGCATGTGCGTCATAACCAGCAGGTTATGGAGTTTGAGCTGAATGCATTTTTTTTTTTTTTTTTTTTTTTGTATACAAGATCGAGGCTCGTGAAAGAGCGAACATTAATCACACAGAAAGACAAACCGACACATAAAACATATAACATCGGGAGCGGTAGACAAGATGGGGAGAGAGGGGGAAGGACACAAACACAACATTTGAGAGCAGGGACCGAGAGACATGGAGACATCGAGAGATCTGAGAGAGGGCGAGGGCTTTGGGGGGGGGGGCATGGGAAGGGGGCGGTGGGAGAGGTATAAAACATATGGACACTGCCAGGACTTCCAGGAAAGAAGTTGGAATTTCAAACAAGGTGGATCTGGGGTGAATTAGCGGGGGTAGAAAAGATCAAGGTTTTGGATGGGGGAAGATAAGAGATGGTGGTGAACAGCTGTTTTAAAGACCTGGAGGGAGGAGTGGGATTGAAGGGAGTGAGGGAGTTTGTTCCAGAGGCGGGAGAAAAGAGGAATGAAAGAGTGAAGGTGAGCAGAGAGCCGAGATTTCGGCAGTTTAACCATCAGAGGGTTGCTGGCAGATCTTGTGCGACCTGTAGGAATATTTGGGGGACAGAGCACAGAGAGAGCTGGGGGTGCAAGGCCGGAGAGGAGTCGGTAGAAGACAGAAAGACCACCTACCTGCCTGCGGTGAGTGAGTGAAAGGCCCTCAGAGATAGCTTCATCGCGGGAGATTCCAATAATTCTGAAAGCTTTGGTTTCAACAGCGTGAAGCCGAGCTAGGTGTGAGGCAGAAGCACCGGCCCATAGGGGAGAACAGTATTCCATTGAGCTGCGGATGAAAGCCTTGTATGTGGTGAGGAGCTCAGGTGTGCCGAGGAAGGACTTCGCACGACGGAGGATGCCCAGTCGGCGACTGGCTTTGGAGGCCAGCTTGGAAATGTGGTTTTCCCAAGAAAGATCATGGCAGATAGTGAGACCCAAAATCTTGAGCGACAGAACTTCTTGGAGAGGATTGTTGAGAAAGTAGATGGGAGGGTTGTCCAGTCGATCTTTTCGGAGAGACATAGTAAGAGTGTGAGATTTGTCAGGATTGAAAGACATGTTCCACTTGTTTGACCAGTCTGTGATTTTGTCCAGGTCTTCAGAGAGTGAGGAGGCAGCAGACTGCCGATCTGAGGGAAGAGGAATGGAGCGGCAGAGAGTGGAGTCATCAGCAAAGAGATAGAGAGGATTTTCGAGAGAGTCAGAGAGATCATTGATGAAGACCAGAAAAAGCACGGGGCCCAGAACACTGCCTTGGGGAACTCCAGCCTGAACAGGAAGACGAGATGAGAGAAACCCATTCAGGGCCACACGTTGACGACGACTAGAGAGGAAGTCCGCCAGCCATGCGTGGAGATTTCCATGGATACCAAAGGAGGAGAGTTTGGTGAGCAGAGCCGGGTGCCAGACCGTGTCGAAGGCACGTGATATGTCGAGGGAGACAGCTCTAATTTCCTGTTTGGCATTGAGGACCTCCATCCATTGTTGAGACAGCAGAAGCAGCATGTCCAGAGTAGAGTGACCTGGTCTGAAACCAAATTGATGATCAGAGATCAAGCCATTGGAGAAGAGGAAAGATTTCATATCCGAAGCAATGATGGATTCCATGACTTTGCTGATAATTGGGAGAAGGCTGATTGGTCTGTAGTTGCTAGGATCTGTTTTTGCACCTTTTTTGTGCAAAGCGGTGATGTTGGCTGATTTCCAAGCAGATGGCAGTTGACCTTGAGCAAAAGAGAGGGTGAAGAGAACAGAGAGAGGGTGAGATAGAGCAGCAGAGCAGGATTTTAGGACCCGTGGGCTGATGCCGTCGGGTCCAGTTGCAGAATCAGAGTCGAGGGTTGACAGAAACTTTTCCACCTTGTCAGGAGGAAAGGACACGGAGTCCAGGAGCAGCAGGGTACGACTGGGTATGGTGGGTACAGAGAGGGATGGGTTTGGGACACAAGATTTAGAGGCAAACACAGAGTTGAGGCATTCAGCTTTTTCACGTGCGGAGTCAGCTGTGTAGCCGTTTGAGGTAAGGGAGGGGATGGAGGGCGAACAAACACCAGAAACGGATTTGACCAGACGCCACCAGGATTTGGAAGAGGGAGACAGATAAGAGAGTTCGGTCTTGAGAACGGAGAGATATTGTTTCCTGGCTCTCCTGAGGGTGGACACACACTTGTTTCGGGCTTTGTGAAAGGAAATGAGATTTCCTTCCGTTGGATTTGCTTTCCAGGAGACGAAGGCAAGTTGTTTCTGGGCAACAGCCTCACCACAAGATTCCGTGTACCATGGACGGGAGGAAGGGTATGACAACTGAAGACGAGATGGGATAAATCTGTGCATGAGAGAGAGCAATTTACTTTGGAAGAATTCCCAGGATGAGTTGATGTCAGAGGTGGTAGAGATGGGAGACCAGTCCAGATGATTGATGGCTGCTTGAAGACCGTGCCAGTTGGCCTGAGTGAAATGCCAGACTCGTCGACGCTGAGCAGGCTCCCTGAGGATGGTCAGAGAGATGTCCACTTTAACAAGGACATGATCAGATGATCCGATCGGAGCAGAAGAAGAGCAGCAGACATTTTCAGGGAAGTTAGTCATAACCAAGTCCAGAAGAGAAGATGTTCCGTTGACTGAGATCCGGGTCGGGAAATTGACAGATTGTGTCAGTCCCAGTGAGTCGCAGAAGTCCTTTGCTGAGGAGCCATGGCTGGTGAGAGAGGTACCCACACCCAGCCAACTGGCATGATGACAGTTGAAATCACCACATATGAGGAAGAGAGAGTTGGGATGAGTAGATAGAAGTTGGTCCATATCATCAGACAGCGAGATGTAGATGGAGTCATCACTGTTTGGTGGACGGTACAACACACATATGAACAAGAGGTGGGAGCGAAGGGGAAGCCGTAGCCGGAGGTATTCCTGGGGGTGAGGTGGAGAGAGTGCAGTGCAGGGCGAGTGAGGAAGAGAGTTTTTGATAAAGATAGCAACCCCGCCTCCAGGACGAGGCTCAGGTCTATCATACCGGAGGAGGGAGTAGCCCGGGAGAGATACTATGGAATCAGAGACATCATAAAGGAGGAAAGTTTCTGTTAAGCAGATCACGTCTGGTTTGACAGAAGCAACCTGTATGGAGAGATCAGTTAAGTTTGAACGAAGGCCCCGGATGTTTGAGGTCCATACCGTTAATGAAGAGGAAGGGGGAGCATCAGATACAGAACAGGGGGGAGGAGGGGTAGGGTAAGATGTGGAAGAGGTGGAAGAGGTAGGGAGAGCTGTTGAAGGTGTGTCAGAGATTTCAGAATAGCTCGGAGAAAGGGAAGGATGGGGCGGACAAAAGGTTTGATGGTGATTGGGTGAGCCACAATGAGGTGTTATTTGAGGAGGGGGAAGAGCGAGGCAGAAGGTTGGGGGAGATGGAGGTGAGAGTTTGAAGGGGGAAGAAGCGGGGAGGACGCTTTGAGGAGGGGGAGTGAGAGGGGGGAAATTGAGAAGCAATGAGGGTGGGGAGATTTGAAGGGGAGGGGTGAGGGGGGAGTTTGGGAGGGGAGGGATTTGAAAGGGATGGGATATGGGGGAGATTTGGAGGGGAGGGGTGAGGCAGGAGTCTAGGAGGGGAGGGGCGAGGGGGCGTCTTGGCGGGGAGGGGTGAGGGGGTAGTTTAGGAGGGAGGGGGCAAGGGGGGAGATTTGAAAGGGATGGGTGATGGGGAAGATTTGGAGGGGAGGGGTTATGGGGAAGATTTGGAGGGGAGGGGTTATGGGGAAGATTTGGAGGGGAGGGGTGAGATTGGATTTTTGAAAGTGTACGATTTATGGGAAACGAACATTTATTGCAAAATGAGTTTCTTGTGAACTTCGAGTTAAAAATACGTTTAAGGACGCTGGATGGAGGATGGAGTGCAGGAGAGTTTAGGGAATGTAGAAAAAAGGCACTATAGGAGATGGATATTTTTTTGGGGATGAATTGATTTGGTGAGCAAGTCGAAAGCAGCCTTTTAAAGAAGAAGAAGAAAAAGGTGTTATAAAATATGACGGAATACATAACTTGAGGGGAAAGTGTAAACATTGAAGGTTAATGAGTGAAAACTATCTGGGGAAATGGGGGAGAAACACGTGGTCGAAGAACGAACGAACGAATAAGAATGAATAAACGAATGAGAACAGAGAAGGGAATTTTTTTTTATTTTTTTTTATTTTTTTTTTTGAGTTGAGATTTACACAAGGAAGTAGGCTATGGGTGAAAAGTCTGGGAATACAGAGAACGAAAGTTATTGGATCACAAACGACGGACCGCTGAGAGAAAAACAAAGCCTCAAGGTTGTACAGTGCACACTGTACAAGGCCTCAAGACACGACACGGATTAACACGATTTTCAATACAGGTATGAAAGATTTGCACCGAAAAATCTTCGTCGGGACACAATATACGTACAACACCATAAATAAATACAGTTTTAACGAAAATACAAATGGGAACAATCACTTAACTTCGATTTCAAATCGTTCACGACGCGGCAAAGGCCTTGCTCACGACACGGCAAACAGACGATCCACTTGATTATAAACATACATAAATATCAATATTTAAATATCAATAAATATCAATATCAAATATTTCCTGTTATGCGCTGCATTTCCCATGTATGATTTGTTTGGTGATTTGAACAAATCGCTAAACATTTTAACGTTGTGTTTCTTCTGTCCCCCGGTGTGATCCTGTGAGTGCAGACCGCTCGGTAACGGCGCCCATAAGACGTCGAAAAGCCAAGCGGGTCACAAACGGGTGTTTTGATGACGACGTGATTCCAAAAACCAAGATGTCTTCCAAGGAGGTTTGTCGTTTCCTTCTTTGTTCCAGCGCATTCGCTCACGAGTTTGGCAACGCAAAGCCGTGTAATAAGTGCGGGGCACGTCGAGTCGACACGGAGCCTCCCTCCGCGAACGTTCTCAGCAAATTTTTGTTTCATTAGATTTTTCGGATTTGTAACCGAAGCGGGCCAAACTTCCGCTCCACGAGAGATCGATGACCTGGCCATCCACTCGTGCGATTTCACCGCCTTTAATGTGGTCGATAATGTTAATTCGTTCAAAATGCTCTGTGTGGTGGCCACCGCGGTGCAACTGGCCTATCGAATGCAGATTGTATGATTGCATAACGAGTACAAACAGGCCGAGGTTGTGCATTTTTGCTCCGAGTCGGTACGTAAAACGGTCTCGCCGGTAACGCTTACGGATCCGCACGCTCTCCCATGGGATCGCCACCACTCACGGCGATGGTGGATGAGGTTGTTGCATCCTGGAGCTGCCAAGCTTTTGGGAAGCTTTTTACCTGTTGTGTTTGTCATTTTTGGCTAGTTAGTCATTTTAACTGCGTAATCACAGTTACGAGCGATACCCATGGAAAATCCACATTCAAAACATGCAAGTTAAAGAGAAAAGGTGAGTGTACCAAACACCACAAAGTACAAACTATAAAAAATACTCACTCAGAAGTATGTAAAAGTAAGGCTGTGGTGAAAGAGGGAATGAAGTATCACAAGGCTGTGGTGAAAGAGGGAATGAAGTATCACAAGGCTGTGGTGAAAGAGGGAATGAAGTATCACAAGGCTGTGGTAAAAGAGGGAATGAAGTATCACAAGGCTGTGGTAAAAGAGGGAATGAAGTATCACAAGGCTGTGGTAAAAGAGGGAATGAAGTATCACAAGGCTGTGGTGAAAGAGGGAATGAAGTATCACATGGCTGTGGTAAAAGAGGGAATGAAGTATCACAAGGCTGTGGTAAAAGAGGGAATGAAGTATCACAAGGCTGTGGTAAAAGAGGGAATGAAGTATCACAAGGCTGTGGTAAAAGAGGGAATGAAGTATCACAAGGCTGTGGTAAAAGAGGGAATGAAGTATCACAAGGCTGTGGTAAAAGAGGGAATGAAGTATCACAAGGCTGTGGTGAAAGAGGGAATGAAGTATCACAAGGCTGTGGTAAAAGAGGGAATGAAGTATCACAAGGCTGTGGTGAAAGAGGGAATGAAGTATCACAAGGCTGTGGTAAAAGAGGGAATGAAGTATCACAAGGCTGTGGTAAAAGAGGGAATGAAGTATCACAAGGCTGTGGTAAAAGAGGGAATGAAGTATCACAAGGCTGTGGTGAAAGAGGGAATGAAGTATCACATGGCTGTGGTAAAAGAGGGAATGAAGTATCACAAGGCTGTGGTAAAAGAGGGAATGAAGTATCACAAGGCTGTGGTAAAAGAGGGAATGAAGTATCACAGACTTTGTTAAAAAAAAAGGGAATGAAGTATCACAAGGCTGTGGTAAAAGAGGGAATGAAGTATCACAAGGCTGTGCTAAAAGAGGGAATGAAGTATCACAAGGCTGTGGTAAAAGAGGGAATGAAGTATCACAAGGCTGTGGTGAAAGAGGGAATGAAGTATCACAAGGCTGTGGTAAAAGAGGGAATGAAGTATCACAAGGCTGTGGTAAAAGAGGGAATGAAGTATCACAAGGCTGTGGTAAAAGAGGGAATGAAGTATCACAAGGCTGTGGTAAAAGAGGGAATGAAGTATCACAAGGCTGTGGTGAAAGAGGGAATGAAGTATCACATGGCTGTGGTAAAAGAGGGAATGAAGTATCACAAGGCTGTGGTAAAAGAGGGAATGAAGTATCACAAGGCTGTGGTAAAAGAGGGAATGAAGTATCACAGACTTTGTTTAAAAAAAAGGGAATGAAGTATCACAAGGCTGTGGTAAAAGAGGGAATGAAGTATCACAGGGCTGTGGTAAAAGAGGGAATGAAGTACCACAAGGCTGTGGTAAAAGAGGGAATGAAGTATCACAAGGCTGTGGTAAAAGAGGGAATGAAGTATCACAAGGCTGTGGTAAAAGAGGGAATGAAGTATCACAAGGCTGTGGTAAAAGAGGGAATGAAGTATCACAAGGCTGTGGTAAAAGAGGGAATGAAGTATCACAAGGCTGTGGTGAAAGAGGGAATGAAGTAGCACAAGGCTGTGGTGAAAGAGGGAATGAAGTATCACAAGGCTGTGGTGAAAGAGGGAATGAAGTATCACAAGGCTGTGGTAAAAGAGGGAATGAAGTATCACAAGGCTGTGGTAAAAGAGGGAAAGAAGTATCACAAGGCTGTGGTGAAAGAGGGAAAGAAGTATCACAAGGCTGTGGTAAAAGAGGGAATGAAGTATCACAAGGCTGTGGTAAAAGAGGGAATGAAGTATCACAAGGCTGTGGTAAAAGAGGGAATGAAGTATCACAAGGCTGTGGTAAAAGAGGGAAAGAAGTATCACAAGGCTGTGGTAAAAGAGGGAATGAAGTATCACAAGGCTGTGGTAAAAGAGGGAATGAAGTATCACAAGGCTGTGGTAAAAGAGGGAAAGAAGTATCACAAGGCTGTGGTAAAAGAGGGAATGAAGTATCACAAGGCTGTGGTGAAAGAGGGAATGAAGTATCACAAGGCTGTGGTAAAAGAGGGAAAGAAGTATCACAAGGCTGTGGTAAAAGAGGGAATGAAGTATCACAAGGCTGTGGTAAAAGAGGGAATGAAGTATCACAAGGCTGTGGTAAAAGAGGGAATGAAGTATCACAAGGCTGTGGTAAAAGAGGGAATGAAGTATCACAAGGCTGTGGTAAAAGAGGGAATGAAGTATCACAGACTTTGTTTAAAAAAAATGGAATGAAGTATATAACAGTGCTGTGGTTAATGTTAATGAGGTTAATGTTTTTGAATGTGTGTTACGTTTTTATGTGAAATCATGCAAGCATGGGAGAGGGGTCGGTCGGACGTGGATTATCGCAAGTTTGGATTTTCGCAAGTTTGGATTTGAGGCGGTGTATGAACTCTCATTCTCACCATGCTGGAGTACAGAATTAGATGGTCTGCACACACAATACACATGTAAAATTGAAAGTATACAGTTTACACACACACACCTTGTTTTTTATTTTTGTTTCTCACATTTCTATCTTATGATTTTCAATTCTTATTTCTCTTTTTGAATTCTTATTTAAAAATGCATTTAATTAATTGTACAGTATCGGTTGTTCCTAAACTTAAATATGAATAATTTAAAGGATTTCTGTAAATGATGTTAATTTCACAACATCCCATATTCAACTTTATTTAAATTGTAAACCTCAAAGCATAATTCCTCTACCTAAAGGAAGAACCTTAACCTGGAAACAAACGACCAGTTTCCCGACTGCATGGATCATCAGCTGGACACACACACACACACACACACACACACACACACACACACACACACACACACACACACACACACACACACACACACACACACTGAACCACCTTTAGAGGCCATTTTTCCCTGCAGAGCAGGGGTTGGCCTTTTTCAGGCACCGTGGTCCCCTTTTTGAATCGATGTTTTATGGCCGGATGCCCTTCCTGCCACCAACCCTGTTAGTCGCCTCTTGTGACACACAGGGAATTACCAGCGAGCTGGTACTCAATTAGCCGACCTCGGAAGGATGACAGGCTGAGTCAACCCCCCTGGCGTTAATTCAGCGATCGACCGGGATTCGAACCCGGGATCCTAGGATCCCAAGTCGGCACCCTAACCGCTAAACCAATACCAGGCTCACACGCACACGCTCTTTTATTATTATGGATAATAGATTATACTGTAGCGGTTACCGCTGGATGTACATAATCGCCTTGCACCGGCCAGAACACGGCCAGACGCGCCTCTCCCGGGCATGCCCGGACTCACTGTTCCCGGGCACGCCCGAACCTCCCGGGCACGCCCGGTCTCGTCTTTCCCGGGCATGCCCGCTCTCGCCTTTCCAGGGCTCGCCCAGAGCGTCCGGGCATGCCCGCTATCGCCTTTCCAGGGCTCGCCCAGAGCGTCCGGGCATGCCCGCTATCGCCTTTCCAGTGCTCGCCCAGAGCGCCCGGGCACGCCCAGCCTCGACTTGCCAGGCCGCAGCCAAACACGCCCGGGCAGGTCCAGACTCGCCTTTCCAAGGCTCGCCCTTGATACCCGGGCATGCCCGGTATAGCTTTTGCCGGGCAAACTTCCCGACATAAATGTGTATATATATTGTTGCCCGAAAAACGGGCTTGTCAGAATACCTGAGCTGTTTTGTTTCAATAAAGCAACTCGGACGAATTCCGTCTTTGGTCGCGTCAATTCTTTCGACTCGCGTTGGAGCGCAGTTCCTTCATTGGTGACCTACCGACATGGATACGGCAGTGACGCTTAAACTGCCTACCTTCTGGGAGGCTCATGCGGCTGTTTGGTTCGCCCAGGCGGACTCCCAGTTCGCCCTGCGAGGCATCACCGCGGACGACACCCGCTTCCACCATGTCGTGGCGGCGCTCGGTTCCGCCACCGCGGCCCGCGCCTTGAGCCTCCTCCAGCACCCGCCGGCTGCTGACAAATACGACGCGCTGAAGACGCTCCTCCTCGGCGCTTTCGCCCTCTCACCGGCGGCACGCGCACGGCGCCTGCTTGACCTGCCCGAGCTCGGCGACACGCGCCCGTCCGAGCGCATGGACTATATGCTCTCGTTGCTCGGCGAGCACTCTCCGGCATTCCTGTTCCGGGAGCTGTTCCTCCGTCAGCTGCCTAACCCGGTACGCCTCGCCCTGGCTGGCACGTTGATCACGGATTCCCGCGCCCTCGCCAGGGAAGCCGATAAGATCTCCTCGGCGGGCCAGCACATCGGCGCGGTTACCTGGAGCCCGCCGCCGTCCGAGGCGACGCCCACGACGCCCGAGCGCCCTGCGCGGTTGGAGGCCGAACTGCCGGTGCAACTGGCGGCCGCCACGCCGCACCGCCCGCTTCCGACACGACGGCCGGGGCCTCCACCTGACCGGGCGTGGTGTTATTACCACGCCAGGTTCGGACACAAGGCTCGGACGTGCCGGCCCCCGTGCACTTTCGGCAGGTCGGGAAACGGCCGGGCCGGCGTTCATTCCCAGCCATGAGCGCCGGCCACTCGGGCAACTTGCTGTTTATTCGGGACAAAGCGTCTGGACGGCGTTTCCTGTGCGACACCGGCGCCCAACTGAGCGTCATACCTGCCTCCGAGCAGGACAGGCTGGACGCAGTTTGCGGCCCCTCTTTGGTCACTGCTAATGGCTCGGCCATACACACTTTCGGCCCACGCGTCGTCACCCTCTGCTTCGGCAGCCAGCGCTTTCAATGGACTTTTGTTACCGCCAACGTCCCCGTGGCTTTGCTGGGCGCCGACTTCCTCTGCGCGCACGGGCTGCTGGTCGACGTCAAACGACGTCGCCTTGTCCACGCCGAGACCTTCAGCTCCCTGGCGTGCACAATGAGCAGCTCCGCGCCGACCGAACTGGCGTGCGCCCTCCCGGCAACGAACGAGTTCGCTCGCCTGCTCGTGGAATTCCCGGCCCTCACGCGGCCGACGTTTTCGGCCGTCGCGGTGCGGCACGGGATCGAGCACCACATACCCACTACGGGCCCGCCGGTCTACGCCAGGGCCCGCCGCCTCGACCCAGCCAAGCTCGCCGTGGCAAAGGCCGAATTCGACGCGTTGGAGCACCTCGGCACCGTGCGGCGCTCCGATAGCGCGTGGGCCTCGCCACTGCACATCGTGCCAAAGCCGGGGGGTGGATGGCGCCCGTGTGGCGACTACCGCCGTCTCAATGACGCTACCACCCCCGACAGGTACCCGATCCCGCATATTCAGGACTTTTCCGCCCGTTTGGCGGGACGGGTCATCTTTTCGAAAATTGACCTGATACCGGGCTACCACCAGGTACCTGTCCGGGGGGCCGACGTCCCGAAGACGGCCGTCATCACGCCGTTCGGCCTGTTCGAATTTTTGCGGATGCCGTTTGGCCTCAAGAACGCGGCCCAGGCGTTCCAGCGCTTGATGGACGGCGTGCTGCGCGACCTGCCGTTTCTTTTCGTCTATCTGGACGACATCCTCGTCGCCAGCACGTCCCGCGCCGAGCACCTCCTCCACCTCTGAACACTGTTCGGTCGCCTCAGCGAGCACGGCTTAATTGTCAACCCGGTCAAATGCCACTTCGGCGCGACGACCGTTGACTTTTTGGGCCACCGCATCACCAAGACCGGGGCCGTGCCGCTGCCGACCAAGGTCGAGGCCATCACCACGTTCCCGCGTCCCCGTTCCATCAAGGCCCTCCAAGAGTTCCTCGGCATGGTGAATTTTTATCACCGATTCGTGCCCCGCGCTGCTCAGCTCATGCGGCCCCTTTACGAGGCCCTCCGGGGCAAGCCGGCCAAGCATGACATTGTTTGGTCCTCGGCCATGGACGCGGCCTTCGCCAGTGCCAAACAGGCCCTCGCCGACGCAACGCTGCTGGCTCACCCGGTGCTCAACGCGCCCATCGCCCTCACTACGGACGCCTCCAACTACGCGGTGGGCGCCGTCCATGAGCAATGGGTGGACGGGGTTTGGCAGCCACTCGCTTTTTTCAGCCGGCAACTCCGGCCGAACGAGTTAAACTACAGCACGTTCGACCGCGAGCTGCTCGGGCTATTCCTGGCCGTTCGCCATTTCCGACACCTCCTGGAGGGCCGCCCGTTCACGGCTTTCGTCGACCACAAGCCGTTGGTCTACGCAATGGCTAAGGTCACGGAGCCGTGGTCGGCCCGCCAGCAGCGCCACCTCGCCGCCGTGTCGGAGTTCACCACGGACATCCAGCACGTCGCCGGCAAAGACAACGCCGTGGCCGACTGCCTTTCGCGGGCCAGCGCGAACGCGGTCCACCTCGGCGTGGACTTCACGCTCATGGCGGCCGACCAGACCACCGACGCCTCGGTGCAGGCACTCCGCGTGGCGGACACGGGCCTCCGCCTGGCCGACATCCCCTGCGCGGGCACCGTCCTGCTCTGCGACGTCTCCCAGGGCCAGCCTCGCCCCATCGTGCCCGTTTCCTGGCAGCGCCGCATCTTCGCCTCCATCCACGGCCTTTCTCACCCGGGCCGGAAAGCTTCTCAGAAGCTGGTGTCGGCGCGTTTCGTCTGGCACGGCCTTCGACGAAACATCCGCGACTGGGCCAACGCCTGCACGGCCTGCCAGCGAGCCAAGGTCCACCGCCACACCCAGGCCCCGCTGGCACCTTTCGCCGTGCCTGAACGGCGTTTCGACCACGTCCACGTGGACCTGGTGGGTCCCCTGCCCCCCTCGCGGGGGTTCACCCACCTGCTCACCATGGTGGACAGGACCACCAGGTGGCCGGAGGCCGTGCCCCTCACCTCCACCACCACCGCCGACGTGGCGCAGGCGTTCATCGCCACCTGGGTCGCGCGCTTCGGCGCACCAGCGGACATCTCGTCCGACCGCGGCCCACAGTTCACGTCTGAGCTTTGGGGCGCGGTCGCCCGTTCGTTGGGGGTCACGCTGCACCGCACCACGGCCTACCACCCCCAAGCCAATGGGTTGTGCGAGCGGTTTCACCGCTCCATGAAGGCCGCACTCATGGCCGGCCTTCAGGACGACGGTTGGGCCGACCGGCTGCCGTGGGTCCTTTTGGGCCTTCGCACGGCCCCCAAGGAAGACCTCCAGGCGTCCGCCGCCGAGCTCGTCTACGGCCAGCCACTCCGCGTCCCGGGCGAATTCGTGCCTGACGCTACCAGTCCCTGGTCCGCCGCTTGCCAGCGCTCGGACCTCCAGGAGGCCGCCCGACGATTTGCCCCCGTGCCGACGTCCCGCCACGGTGGCCCCCAGTCCTACGTCCCCCCGGCGCTTCGCACAGCGGAGTACGTCTTTGTGCGTCATGACGCGCACCGGGGGCCACTCCGGCCGCCGTACGACGGGCCCTTCCGGGTCCTGCGACGGGGCGACAAGTCTTTCATCGTCGACTTCGGCGGTCGGCCGGACCGGATTTCTGTGGACCGCCTCAAACCGGCGCACATGGACGTCGACCGACCACCACGGTTGGCCCTTCCTCCGTGGCGAGGCCGCCCCCCGTCCACAGTTCCCCCCGCTCGACCACCCACCACCACGTCAGACCCCTCCCCACGACCCTCCAGGGGTCGCTTCGGCCGGGTCATCCGGACCCCCCTTAAATTGACCCTGCCGGTGCAGGTCGATTCTGGAGGGGCGTGTGTAGCGGTTACCGCTGGATGTACATAATCGCCTTGCACCGGCCAGAACACGGCCAGACGCGCCTCTCCCGGGCATGCCCGGACTCACTGTTCCCGGGCACGCCCGAACCTCCCGGGCATGCCCGGTCTCGTCTTTCCCGGGCATGCCCGCTCTCGCCTTTCCAGGGCTCGCCCAGAGCGTCCGGGCATGCCCGCTATCGCCTTTCCAGGGCTCGCCCAGAGCGTCTGGGCATGCCCGCTATCGCCTTTCCAGTGCTCGCCCAGAGCGCCCGGGCACGCCCAGCCTCGACTTGCCAGGCCGCAGCCAAACACGCCCGGGCAGGTCCAGACTCGCCTTTCCAAGGCTCGCCCTTGATACCCGGGCATGCCCGGTATAGCTTTTGCCGGGCAAACTTCCCGACATAAATGTGTATATATATTGTTGCCTGAAAAACGGGCTTGTCAAAATACCTGAGCTGTTTTGTTTCAATAAAGCAACTCGGACGAATTCCGTCTTTGGTCGCGTCAATTCTTTCGACTCGCGTTGGAGCGCAGTTCCTTCAATACCATACTTGTTGCATTTTATTGATTATGTTATGGAGCCTCCTGTTTTTATATTTATTTATGATGTTTTATACCATTTTTTTTTTAAAGATTTTTTTTTTTAATGCCATAAGTAGGCTGCACCTTGCCCAAAAACACTGACAAAGTGTATAAACTTGGCCCATCGTGGCACATTGCATCCTCTTTGTGGAGTCCGGCCCAACCATCTGTTCAAGATGTTGATAGAATGTTCCACCACAAAGCAAAACGGGGCTGAGCTAATGTCAGGATGTATTTTTGGGGCTCAGTTTAGCCACCGACATGTTACATATGTGAAGGGAGCAGCAGAGTGAGGATGAGACTGGATGTTACGGAGGAAAATGAGGGACAGGAGATTGAGAGTGGAGGAGGGGAGGCTTGCTTGACCGTAGTCACCGTAACCCCGAGATGCAAGTTTATTGGGTGTTTTCCGATTTGGGGCGATTTACGTGGTG